>NC_069508.1:192014741-192089741 GCF_027579735.1 Bombina bombina | reverse complement strand
AAAGTAGTTTTTAGTTTGTTTTTAGTTTTAGCTATTTTAGGGGGATATCTGTGTGTGCAGGTGACTATTACTGTGCATAATTATTAGGCAACTTAACAAAAAACAAATATATACCCATTTCAATTATTTATTTTTACCAGTGAAACCAATATAACATCTCAACATTCACAAATATACATTTCTGACATTCAAAAACAAAACAAAAACAAATCAGTGACCAATATAGCCACCTTTCTTTGCAAGGACACTCAAAAGCCTGCCATCCATGGATTCTGTCAGTGTTTTGATCTGTTCACCATCAACATTGCGTGCAGCAGCAACCACAGCCTCCCAGACACTGTTCAGAGAGGTGTACTGTTTTCCCTCCTTGTAAATCTCACATTTGATGATGGACCACAGGTTCTCAATGGGGTTCAGATCAGGTGAACAAGGAGGCCATGTCATTAGATATCCTTCTTCTTTTATACCCTTTCTTGCCAGCCACGCTGTGGAGTACTTGGACGCGTGTGATGGAGCATTGTCCTGCATGAAAATCATGTTTTTCTTGAAGGATGCAGACGTCTTCCTGTACCACTGCTTGAAGAAGGTGTCTTCCAGAAACTGGCAGTAGGACTGGGAGTTGAGCTTGACTCCATCCTCAACCCGAAAAGGTCCCACAAGCTCATCTTTGATGATACCAGCCCAAACCAGTACTCCACCTCCACCTTGCTGGCGTCTGAGTCGGACTGGAGCTCTCTGACCTTTACCAATCCAGCCACGGGCCCATCCATCTGGCCCATCAAGACTCACTCTCATTTCATCAGTCCATAAAACCTTAGAAAAATCAGTCTTGAGATATTTCTTGGCCCAGTCTTGACGTTTCAGCTTGTGTGTCTTGTTCAGTGGTGGTTGTCTTTCAGCCTTTCTTACCTTGGCCATGTCTCTGAGTATTGCACACCTTGTGCTTTTGGGCACTCCAGTGATGTTGCAGCTCTGAAATATGGCCAAACTGGTGGCAAGTGGCATCTTGGCAGCTGCATGCTTGACTTTTCTCAGTTCATGGGCAGTTATTTTGCGCCTTGGTTTTTCCACACGCTTCTTGCGACCCTGTTGACTATTTTGAATGAAACGCTTGATTGTTCGATGATCACGCTTCAGAAGCTTTGCAATTTTAAGAGTGCTGCATCCCTCTGCAAGATATCTCACTATTTTTGACTTTTCTGAGCCTGTCAAGTCCATCTTTTGACCCATTTTGCCAAAGGAAAGGAAGTTGCCTAATAATTATGCACACCTGATATAGGGTGTTGATGTCATTAGACCACACCCCTTCTCATTACAGAGATGCACATCACCTAATATGCTTAATTGGTAGTAGGCTTTCAAGCCTATACAGCTTGGAGTAAGACAACATGCATAAAGAGGATGATGTGGTCAAAATACTAATTTACCTAATAATTCTGCACACAGTGTATATATGTATACCAGCATATACATTTATACAGAACACATATATATATATATATATATATATATATATATATATATATATATATATATATATATATGTGTATACCAGCATATACATTTATACATAACACATAACTATATATATATGTATACCAACATATACATTTATACATAACACATAAATATATATATATGTATACCAGCATATACATTTATACAGAACACATAAAAAAAAAATATATATATATATATATATATATATATATATATATATATATATATATATATATATACCAGCATATATATTTATACATAACACATAACTATATATATATGTATACCAACATATACATTTATACATAACACATAAATATATATATATGTATACCAGCATATACATTTATACATAACAAATAACTATATATATATGTATACCAGCATATACATTTATACATAACACATAAATATATATATATGTATACCAGCATATACATTTATACAGAACACATATATATATATATATATATATATATGTATACCAGCATATACATTTATACATAACACATAACTATATATATATGTATACCAGCATATACATTTATACATAACACATAAATATATATATATATGTATACCAACATATACATTTATACACAACACATAAATATATATATATATATATATATATATATATATATATATATATGTATATCAGCATATACATTTATATATAACACATAAATATATATATATGTATACCAGCATATACATTTATACATAACACATACATATATATATGTATACCAGCATATACATTTATACATAACACATACATATATATATATATGTATACCAGCATATACATTTATACATAACACATACATATATATATGTATACCAGCATATACATTTATACATAACACATACATATATATATGTATACCAGCATATACATTTATACATAACACATACATATATATATGTATACCAGCATATACATTTATACATAACACATACATATATATATGTATACCAGCATATACATTTATACATAACACATACATATATATATATGTATACCAGCATATACATTTATACATAACACATACATATATATATATGTATACCAGCATATACATTTATACATAACACATACATATATATATGTATACCAGCATATACATTTATACATAACACATACATATATATATATGTATACCAGCATATACATTTATACATAACACATACATATATATATGTATACCAGCATATACATTTATACATAACACATAAATATATATATGTATACCAGCATATACATTTATACATAACACATACATATATATATGTATACCAGCATATACATTTATACATAACACATACATATATATATATGTATACCAGCATATACATTTATACATAACACATACATATATATACATAACACATACATATATATATGTATACCAGCATATACATTTATACATAACACATACATATATATATGTATACCAGCATATACATTTATACATAACACATACATATATATATATGTATACCAGCATATACATTTATACATAACACATACATATATATATATGTATACCAGCATATACATTTATACATAACACATACATATATATATGTATACCAGCATATACATTTATACATAACACATACATATATATATATGTATACCAGCATATACATTTATACATAACACATACATATATATATGTATACCAGCATATACATTTATACATAACACATAAATATATATATGTATACCAGCATATACATTTATACATAACACATAACTATATATATATGTATACCAGCATATACATTTATACATAACACATACATATATATATATGTATACCAGCATATACATTTATATATAACACATAAATATATATATATGTATACCAGCATATACATTTATACATAACACATACATATATATATGTATACCAGCATATACATTTATACATACTGTATATATTTAAAAATGCTGCCATCGCTGCACTACTTATCCCCTTTGCTGCACGTAGGTTCTGTGCCATCTCCCATTGGAGCCTATGGGACCACGCTCTCGTGAGTGCAATGTTTCCCAGCAATGTGAACGTTAGCTTGCGTTTGCATTGCTGACAACTTGTAATACCAGTGCACATTAGCGCACATTAGTGTGCGCTGGTATTACACAGTGGAGCGCAAATATCGGTTTCACTAAAGCAATATTTAGTGCTCCACTTGTAATCTGGCCCTTTGTTTTTATTAACTTATGCAAATTGTTAAACATATAGATAATGTCCAACTCAGGACCCACAAGTATTGCAATTTGTGAACACAATGGGGTTGTTCAACTGCCCCTGCCCTTTGACCAGCAGTTCTCTGCAGCTTCCCAGTAGTACTTTATTTATATGTTTAACCCATCTGCGTGGATTAAACAGATAGATCTCCAGGGCAAGCAAAGCTATAATTACACGCTCTAGTTAATTCACCACTACAGTGTTTCCTTTAAAATAAGCATGTCTATGTATATTTATATAGAAGCGCAAACAAAAGAAATCCAGTGACCATACGTATGACAGGAAATCTCATCAGAGTCTTGCCATCATTGCAGGGTGTGGCTCCTCTTCGGGAAGACAATGTTTATTCTAAGGAATAAAATATTTCCAGTTGCATATAAATTGCAGGTGCACCCAGAGTTTATGACCTTTCATGAATAGATTGTTCCTGCTTCCTCAAGCTTTCATTTAACCACATAATCCCCAGTGTGTGTGCAGAGCTCCCGAGCATTGTGTGTTCTGCAAGTCACTTGGGGTTCAGGAGCTCTGTGCACTCTCACGCAGCTACCAAGGGCCTTATAAATGCACCATTTTGCCTAACCATGCTCAGATCTCCCTGAATAAAGCCACCAGACTCCCTCTCCTGGAAACTGTGTTTGCATGTTTGCGATAATGTAATTGTGACTTATGTATGTAAGTGTACATATGTGTTTTTATGTACATGCGCATGTATGAGTATATCGGGCAAGTCCTACAAACAAAAGTGTGGGAACTCACCAAGACATCCACCCCCCCTCACAATTTGTTTTATATATATATATATATATATATATATATATATATATATATATATATATATATATATATATATATATATATATATATACAGTATATATTATATACACACACAATGTATTTATATGTACTGTATATAATCTATAAACTTTGGTTAATGAAAGCAAATTAAAACCAATGAAGGGTTGAATGGTTGTCTTTGGGCCTGAGACTCCTCCTCTGTCACAGAGTCTCAATACTGCAATACTCCTATTTCTGCTGAGGGGAGCTAAATAACCCCTGAGCAAGCTACACAAAAATGTAAGCACCATGTGTTACACACAGTACGGGGTTATCACACAACAGGACCGCTGACAGGCTTATATTTCGTGTATTGCAGGAAGTGTTACTGCCTATTACTAGAGGATCTCACTATCCCTCTAACCAGACTGTGTTCCAGCTCCTTCACCCAGGAGCTTCAGTGTTCATTGAAGCATTTCTGTTCTCTGTCCAGAGGTAACATAGTTCCTCCTGTAAAAATAGTGCAGGAACTCCGTTCCCATGCGTTCCTGCTCGACTTGACCCTTGAGTATATGTGTGTGTATAATTATATATATATATATATATATATATATATATATAAACATATGTGTTATATATGTGTTTATGTAAGTGTGTGAGTGTATACATGTCTGCATGTGAGTGCAAGTATGTGTGTGTGATCATATGTCGATTTCTGTATGTATGCATTTCAGTATGTGCTTGTGTGTGGGATCATGTGTGTCAGTGTGAGTATGCATGTTTGTCTGTACATTTGGTTGTGTACACATGTATGAGTATGTGTGCGTATGTGTTTGTGTTTGAGCAGGCATGAGTATATGTTTGTGTGTTTGCATGTGAGTGTATGCTCGTGCACATGTTTGTGTGAATATATGTGCATATATCTGTGCAAACATGGATCAGTGTGTGTAACTGAACAGCCACAACAATGAAAAGTGAATAACATTGATTACATTTTCACAATGGCACTTGTTAAGGGGTGGGATAAATTAGGCAGCAAATGAACAGTCAGTTCGCAAATTTCATGTGTTAGAAGTAGGCGAGGAGGGGGCTTTGTGTGAGGGAGGGGGGCTGTGTGTGAGGGAGGGGGGCTGAGGGTGAGGAGGGGACTGTGTGTGAGGAAGAGGGGGGCTGAGAGTGAGTAGGGGACTATGTGTGAGGGAGGGGGGCTGAGGGTGAGGAGGGGACTGTGTGTGAGGAAGAGGGGGGCTGAGGTTGAGGAGGGGCTGTGTGTGAGGGAGAGGGGGGCTGAGAATGAGGAGGGAGCTGTATGTGATAGAGAGAGGGCTGAGAGGTTCACGAGGGGTCTATGTGTGAGGAAGAGGGGGCAGAGAGAGTGAGGGGGCTGTATGTGATAGAGAGGGGGCTGAGAGGTTCAGGAGGGGGCTGTGTGTGAGAAAGAGGGGGTGTGAGAGTCAGGAGGGGGCTGTGTGTAAGGGAAATGGGAGCTGACGGAGATGAGGGGGCTAAGTGTGAGGGAGAGGGGGCTGTGAATGAGGAGGGGGCTGTGTGTGTTTGAGAGGTGGGCTGAGAGAGTAAGGAGGGGGCTGTATGTGAGGGAGAGGGGGTCCAAGAGAGTGAGGAGGGGCCTGTGCGTGAGGGAGTAGGGTGCTGTGAGAGTGAGGAAGGGGCTGTATGTAAGGGAGAGGGGGCTGAGAGAGTGAGGGGGTCTGTATGTGATGGAGAGGAGGCTGAGAGAGTGAGGAGGGGTCTGTGTGTAATAAAAAGGGGGTCTGAG
The DNA here is from genome assembly GCF_027579735.1 of Bombina bombina. Taxonomy (NCBI): domain Eukaryota; kingdom Metazoa; phylum Chordata; class Amphibia; order Anura; family Bombinatoridae; genus Bombina; species Bombina bombina. The sequence continues at coordinate 192,083,432 of NC_069508.1, read as the reverse complement.
AGGGTGAGTATGGGGCTGTGTGTAAGGAAGAGGGGGCTGAGAGAGTGAGGGTGGGCTGTATGTGATGGAGAGGGGGCTGAGAGAGTGAGGAGGGGTCTGTGTGTGAGGAAAAGGGGGTCTGAGAGAGTGAGTAGGGGGCTGTGTGTAAGGAAAAGGGAGCTGAGAGAGTGAGGGGGCTGTATGTGATGGAGAGGGGGCTGAGAGAGTGAGGGGGGCTGTATGTGATGGAGAGGGGGCTGAGAGAGTGAGGAGGGGTCTGTGTGTGAGGAAAAGGGGGTCTGAGAGAGTGAGTAGGGGGCTGTGTGTAAGGAAAAGGGAGCTGAGAGAGTGAGGGGGCTGTATGTGATGGAGAGGGGGCTGAGAGAGTGAGGGGGGCTGTATGTGATGGAGAGGGGGCTGAGAGAGTGAGGGGGCTGTATATGATGGAGAGGGGGCTGCAGTGATGTGCGGTGACTTCAGAGGCTGGTGAGGCAGTGTCTAGGAATCGGATACGCCTTCATTCTTTAGATATCCTTTGTTGAAGAAATAGCAATTGCACATGGGCGAGCCAATATCTATATGCAGCCACCATTCAGTATCTACTGAGCATATTTAGATATGATTTTCAACAAAGGATATCTGATTTTCTTCATTCTTTTGATATCCATTGTTGAAAAGCATATCTAAATATGCTTAGAGGCTATTGAGCATATTTAGATATGAATTTCAAAAAGGATATCTTATTTCCTTCATTCTTTTGATATCCTTTGTTGAAAAGCATATCTAAATATGCTCAGTAGCTAATGAGCATATTTAGATATGCTTTTCAACAAAGGATATCAAAAGAATGAAGAGAATCAGATATTCTTTGTTGAAATTCATATCTAAATATGCTCAGTAGCTACAGAGCATATTTAGATATGCTTTTCAACAAATGATATCAAAAGAATGAAGAAAACCAGATATCCTTTGTTGAAATTCATATCTAAATATGCTCAGTAGCTTCTAAGCATATTTAGATATGCTTTTCATCAAAGGATATCAAAAGAATTAAAAAAAATCAGATATTAGATGTAAGTTTGAAAGTTATTTAAAATTGCATGCTCTTTCTAAATCATGAAAGAAAACATATGGGTTTCATCTCCCTTTCAATGGTGTCTTTGAAAACTGGTCAACTTAGTAAACATCTGTTTTTAGTCTAAAGGATTGTAACAGAAACTCTTGCCAGATAACACAATGCTTGCTCTGATTATGAGATCTACAAATCCAGGCCCATTAAAATATGTTTCAAACATACTTTTTACTTCAATGCTGCAAATTCTGCTTATAGATTCCTTCATTATTCAGTAAATATAAAAATGTTGTGAACCAGTGGCAGCTGGTGAACAGGGATAGGCACAGACAAAGGCTGTGGTGGACATTTTACAAAGTAAAGACCGTAGTGAAGGACAACAAGGTCACTATTTATACAAATGAAAAAATAAGAGTGCATGGTCTTACCTTCTCAGAGACAGCAATTTCTCCACTCTCTATGATGATAATGACAATTTTCTGCAAGTCCCTTTGAAATTAAAATGTAAAATTAGGCATTTAAACTAAAGCATTGTTTCTCAACTGAAGTCCTCAAGTGCCCCAAAAGACCAGGCTTTCATTATAGCCGAACCAGTGCTGCATTGGGGAAATAATCAGCTGATGGTTGATAGCAGGTTAGAAAACAATCCATCCATGGCATTACTGCTGCTAAGCTGAGCACTTCAATTGTGCACTGGTTCATCTATAATGAAAACCTGGTCTGTTGAGGCTACTTGAGGGCCACGGTTAAGAAACGTTGCACTAAAGCACCAGTTCAACTGCAATCTGTTGACCTTGAGAATAAAGCATTTTTTTAAAGTTTGATCATATATTGCAATACCAGAATATGGTATTGCAAATTAACTTTAAAGAAAAGAAAAAAACATTTTGTTATGTTTAAAATAGGTCTTTAATAACTTATATTATAAAACATCTAACAAATATTAACATATTAACAATCAAAACTTTTTGTGACTGGTCTTGTTCATTTCCCTCATTTGTAGACAAGGTCAATCCTTCTATCTTTTTTAACAAAATTTTCAATAACTTTGTTAAGAAAATCTTCACAGTTTTTTTTCATGCAACTGTACCAGTCTTTCTCTCTCAATTGCTAGAACAGCCAAAGAGGAAAGTCGTCCTTGACTGGTCCGATTCCTGCTATGTGTTTTTATGCGCTTTAAAGCAGAGAAGGACCTCTCAACAGAGGCCGTTGTAGCTGGTATCGTGAGAACCAGCTTCAGTAATTTCACTGCCTCTGGAACAGTCTTCATGAGATCGTTGTTGGCCAAAAAGTTTAGTAGATCTGTAGGTGATTTGCAATCATTTTTCACCATTTCAGAACTATAACATCCAATTAGATCAGATTTTAATCTAACTAAGTCAAAGTATTTGCCATATCTTGATAGGCTCTGCAGTTTTTGGTCATCAATATGTTTGGACATCTCTAGCAATTTAGTGCAATCGACCAAACAAAGGAATTCTAGCTCAGCAAAATGGTCAAACCGAGCTTTCATTTGAACGTTTACATTGTCCATAATGTTGTAAAACAACCTTCTCCTCACATCTTTTATTGGCTGTTTACTCCTTACATTGTCTGTCAGCCCCATTCTGATGCAATCCGCCTCAAATGTACCATACAAATTGTCAAACTCTTGTCTGTGATTTTCAAGAAATTTCATGGTATCAGCAATTCTCCGAAAGCAGAATCCAACATCCATCACTTTACTCTGCAGCAATCGAAAGAGTGCGTCAGTTTGTATGAAAATGGCCTCATATGTCATAAGCAAGAAGCAGGTTGATGCTTTATTCAGAAAGAAGTAATATCCTTCAGACATCATCAAGGTCTCATGATCCCAACCATCTGGATTTTCTCTGAGAAACAGGAACATAGCACGTATATCACTTTGATACATGTTGACCGTCTGCACTAGTCTGGAATTTGAACTCCATCTGGTGGGTGCTGGTCTCGGTAAATGTCTCTTCACCATATCGTCCAGTAGGTGGGTGCGCTTTGTCGATTTACTGAAAAACGTGGCCATTCCCTCAAGTGTAGAAAAAAATACTTTACACTCTTCTATAGATTTCACAGAATTAGAGAGCACCAGGTTTAACTTGTGTGCATAACAATGAATAAAAGTTGCTTCAGGTACTTTTTCTTTAATCTTTGCTTGCACCCCATTAATAGCTGATGCCATCACAGAGGCTCCGTCGTAAGTCTAAGCTACCAGCTTTTCAAGACAATTATATTTCTCCAACACTCCCAATACATAGTCTGCAATAGCTGGTGCTCGTCTGTCAACCACTTCATCAAATCCTAAGAACGCCTCCTTCACAATTATCTCACTGTTCAGCTCACTTTTAGCCACATAACGCAAAATTACAGAGATTTGTGTTATGTTTGTAACATCGGTTGTCTCGTCTACTTCCACAGCAACAAAGGGGGCTGCATTAATCTCCTTTCTTATATCATCTCTTACTATATCAGCTACTGCTTCGATTAAGTCATTCTGGATTCTATTTGAACATCCAGAAAACACAGTGGATGTTTGCAAATGTCTTGCAAAAGTTGCATCTTTCCATGCAAACATATGCAATAGCTCCACATAGTTGCCACGATTAGAGGACTTTGAACCCTCCTCGTTACCACGGAATGCTATTTCCTGTTTGCCTAGATAGAAGGTTGCTTGAATAAGGTTTTTTAAAATCTCACGGTTTTCAGTCACTTTTGCATTGTGGTTGATGATATCTAATCTCCGCTGTTCATTTAAAGCAGTATCTATCCTTCTCGCTAATCCAAAGGTTTTCCAAGCAAACTGGTTTTGAATGTGAGTGGTCGATTTCTCATGTTTGTTAGAGCCCCTTGATAGATTTTTTAAATCTCCAAATCCAGCATTTGTCCAAACATTATCTGTAGTGGAGAATAAAATACACGGAAAGCAGTATAGGCGATTCTTTGTAGAACAGCCACACAGCCATTCTTTCCTTTGATACCATTCAATTTGGAATGTACGTGTCATCGTTTTGTCTTTTTGAAGTAAGTCCTTCAGCTCAGGCATTGGTCTTCCTTTATTTATTACTTCTTTTTTTTGCGGGAAAGTCCAATCTTGAGAAATTTCTAAGGTTGGAAATAGTGTTTTCCATTTTCCAAAAATTAGAATACTGAACACCTGGAAACAGAGAAAAAAATGAGAGAAATCAGAAGGAGAGAACTAGAGTTAATCAAAGTAAATCTAAAAATAAACATATTGTGTAAAAAACAACAAACAACTTACTTGCTTTCTTGCATAATGAACATCTAGATATGCTCTGTGTAGTGTAGCCCTGTCCTTATTGCGATATGGGAGCTGATATATTTTAAACTGCAGTCAGATCCTGAATAACTATCTACGCGAATGCGCAACAACTGGCACATCAAAACGAGGTCAAGGTCAAAAGGAATTTGAATAAACTACATTAAGAAACACTAACATGGATAAACATATGTAGACTGTCACATACAATAGCAGATGAGTTTGGTTAGTGGGAACGTACAGGTTTCAGTAGATATATTTTCACTAACGTCAAAACCACCACAGAAATCTTTTTTTTCCTTTACACATATCTCTGTCACAATTACTCATTAATATTTTTAAAAAATAACCTCATTATGGGGTAAAGAAAAACACACAAACCTAGCTTTCAAGCCTCAAAACTTTATTAATACCAAAGAAGGTATCTGCCATTAAAGGGACAATAAACTAATTGTTATTACAAGACATTTCTTTTTGGTTGCTAAAGAATAACATATTAGTATAGTCTTAAAAAGACACAAAACACAGTCATGTATGCTCATGATTCAGACTGAGCAGCAATGCTAAACAACTTCACAATTTATTTTATAACATTTGCTTCATTCTGTTAGTATCCTTTATTGAACGAACAGAAATGCACTACTAGGAGCTAGCTGCACACATCAGGTGAGCAGTTTTGATGATGTGTTTAACCTCTCTGCATGGTTTAATAGCAAATCCACAAAAGAAATAAAATGTTTGAAGAGATTTGTCTGGTATTATATTATATTATAATATATAGGCAACCTGGCAATGTAATGTACAATACTAATAAAAATTATCAAATTTTGTTCGTTTTCTTGCTATCTTTTTTTGAAAAAGAAGGCATCTAATCTAAGGAGACAGCAATTTTTAGGTTCAGCACCCTGGATAGCGATTGCTTATTGGTGGGTGCATTTAGCCACAAATCAGCAAGTACAACCCAGCTATTGAACCAAAAATGGGACGGCTTCTAAACTTACATTCTTGCTTTTCAAATAAAGATAGCAAGAGAATTAAGAAAAAGTGATAATAGGAGACAATTACAAAGTTATTTTAAATTGCATGCTCTATCTGAACCAAGAAATAAAAAAATGGGTACAGTGTCCCTTTAAGACTTTATATAAAATAAATATCAGTGGTATGAAATATGTAGGTAGAATGGTCAAAAACTGCATTACTTACTGATGGATTACAACCCTGACAACTTTAATGAGATTTTGTATTCTCCGTCTAGATTAATACATTTGAATGAAAAATGGTGAGGAGAAAATAGTCACAAAATTCTCTTTACATCTGACCACCGACTAATACTTGACAATCCCCAGTTAATAATACATTACAAAGTAATGTACTATATATAATATTTAAGTACTTCTTTTTATTCACTGTAATATGTTAAATCAAAATCAGTGTAACAAAAACAATGACAGAGGGCTATTCTGTTCTGCTCTACCTTTGATGTGGACGTCTTTATTGTTTGTTAAGGTTTGACACCCCTGACTTGTGTCACTTTCCACTATCTTGTTCCTAAAGAGGATTGTAAATTTCTGGTCAACAAATCTGGTATATTATTGCTGTCCCTGGGCTCTATGAAAGGGACAGTCTAGTATAAAGTAAACTTTCATTATTCAGATAGGACTTTTAATTTTAATCAACTTTCCAATTTACTTTTATCATCAAAATTGCTTTTTTATCTTGGTATTCTTAGTTTAAACTAAACATAGGTAGGTTCATATGCTAATTTCTAAGCCTTTGAGGGCTGCCTCTTATCACAGGCTTTTTAAATCTCTTTTCAACACAAAGAGACAGAAAGTACACATGGGCCATATAGATAACACTGTATGGCACAGGGGGTTATTTAAGATCTAGCAAAACACAATGCTAAATGCAAGACAATAGATAATAAACAGTCACAGTCATGTGATTAGGGGGCTGGAAGAAGGTTTCTAGATACAAGCCAGGTAATCACAGAGGTAAGAAGTATATTAATATAACTGTGTTGGTTATGCAAAACTGGGGAATGGGTAATAAAGGGATTATCTATCTTTTAAAACAATAGCAATTCTATTATGGTAGACTGTCCCTTTAACCTTAAAGGGACACTCAAGTCAAAATTAAACTTCATGAATCAGATAGAGCATGCATGCAATTTAAAACAACTTTCCAATTTACTTCCATTAACAAAAAGTGCACAGTCTTTTTATATTTACACTGTTTGAGTCCCCAGCTCATATTGAGCATGTGCAAGAATTCACAGCATATACGTATATGCATTTGTGATTGGCTGATGGCTGTCACATGATACAGGGGGATTGGAAACAGACATAACTTTGCAATTTATTTTACAAAAATCTAATACTCATTTGAAGTTCAGACTAAGTGCTATTGCATTGTCTTTTTATCATGCATTTCTTGATTATGCAAATCTACTGTATTGACTGGTCCTTTAACCACAGTGGCAATTCTAAATCCTAAACCAATAATTACCTGTCTCATGATACTAAGACCAAAATGCTCATCCAGAGACAGAGTATATATTTATTGTTAATAGTATTAAATCTATATGCCCATGATTCTATGAGATCATGGATCTACTTTTTTTGGGTGTGACTGTTGCAATGTAATTTCAAACATGTGTGAGAAATAGCAGGGAATATAAATAGGATTAGGCAGTAGGCACCAAAAGTATGTATGACATTGTCAATTCAAGTAAAAATTGGTATTTTTGCATGAAAGTGATTAAATAGAAGAAAAATACATACTTTTGGTGCCTACTACTGCATAATCCTATTTATATTCCCTGATATTTCTCACACATACTGCTTCCACTGCCAAATCCAATGATCATTCTCCTGTAGTTCTCTGTTCACTATAAATCAGACTCAGAGTCACACAAAGCTCCCTCCCAATAGCCCCCACTCTTCATTTAACCAGGTATATTTTTCACAATTGAGCAGTGACAGCCATTTTACCCCATGGCTGCTAGTAACATAAAAATCAACATTTTGTCTCTCTGCACTCTGCACCACAAATGAACAGCAGTTTGACCCCCTTGACTGCCACTTATTTACTTCTGCTCCATATTTGTAATGCAGTGATGCATATGAGATATTTTACATTAATTAAACCTATGGACTTTAAAAAACTGGACAAATAAATAACTAGTATCAATAATTTCCACTACATATTGCCTATTATTTAAATACACCTCTCCTCATTTACATCTTGCCTTCCCTAGGTAGAACAAAAAATTGACTTGCAAATTTTTGGATATGGACAGTTGGACACCATTGATAATTGGGGGGATTTCAGTAATTATTGGGGTTCTTAGCAGCCCCAAGATCCCTCTTGAGCTGACTCAATAGGTGAGAGGTTACATAAAATGGGTGACTTGATTTAATAATAATTATTACTAGTAGTAGTAAATAACCAAAAACAGGCTACAGCTTTTATAGTGACTGAGACGACAAGGAAGTTGGTTTCTTATTCAAGCTGTTTCTTATTCGGGAAATTCTGTTTCTTATTCATGGAAGTTGGTTTCTTATTCAATTTTTTTGTCAGGCTGCTTTAAATTTACTTTAAAATAAAAAAATAGGTTTTATTAAAATAATAATATGATTCATATAATGTAGTTACACAGAGGTGGAATCTCTTTATATAACAATTAGATATACAAACTTGAAAAAAGGGCATACGTTGGCACCACTACAAATATTACTATTTTGAATAAATAACATATATTTTCAAAGGGTTAATAACCATTGGGCCACTGATTTCACTTTGAATATATACAGGGCAGATCCTCTTCCATGCCATGCAATTGTTTTTAGCCTGGCACAATGGTGTTTTGGCACAGAAATTGATGCCAACCCTGGCATAGGTGACATAATTCTCATTTTTGAATAAGTAACAGATATTTTCAAAGGGTTAATAACCATTGGGCCAGGCTAAAAACAATAGCATGGCATGGAGGGGGATCTACCCTGAAGATATTCATAGTGAAATCAGTGGCCCAATAGTTATTAACCCTTTGAAAATATCTGTTACTTATTCAAAATTGAGAATTATGTCACCTATGCCAGGGTTGGCATCAATTTCTGTGCCCAAAACACCATTGGGCCAGGCTAAAAACAATTGCATGGCATGGAGGGGGATCTACCCTGTATATATTCATAGTGAAATCAGTGGCCAAAAAAATATATGTTATTTATTCAAAATAGTAATATTTGTAGTGGTGCCAACGTATGCCCTTTTTTCAAGTTTGTATATCTGTTATATAAAGAGATTCCACCTCTATGTAACTACATTTATATGAATCATATTATTATTTTAATAAAACCTATTTTTTTATTTTAAAAAAAATTGAATAAGAAACCAACTTCCATGAATAAGAAACAGAATTTCACGAATAAGAAACAGCTTGAATAAGAAACCAACTTCCTTGTCGTGTGACTGAGCATGCTGGGGCCCTGGGCCATCTTTTCTTTTCTTTTAGGCGGCACTAAGTTGAAGTTAGATAACGTGAGTTGAAGACAGTTGAACTTATACATTTATTACAACGAACTTGCAGTCTCGCTGCCTCTAGTCAAGGGAAGTGACTTGACTATTTTGGCAGCGAGGCTGCAAGTTTGTTGTAATAAATGTATAAGTTCAACTGTCTTCAACTCACGTTATCTAACTTCAACTTAGTGCCGCACTGCCGCCTAAAATAAAAGATTGGCCCAGGGCCCCAGCAGGCTCAGGAGTCACTATAAAAGGCTGAGGCCCGCCACCGCCACTGACAGTCTCTGACACCTACCTAAATCAATTCATACTATATACAAGGAGAACATGCAGTGCTAAAATTCAGGGAATCTTGGCTATAAAAGAATATTCATATACAAGATTCATATACTTATTAACTAATATATATCTCATTATTATCATCAATGTGCATTGTAGATATCTTCTTTATAGTAAAAAGAGCAACATCATAAAAATAATATCATGAATAAGCCATGTTAATATTTTTACATTACACCTGCAAAAGCCCTCTGTTACAAGCCTATCAAAATAGGATTTGATAAATTGATATTAAAGGGACATGAAACCCAAAAAAAATATTTCATGATTCTGATAGAGAATACAATTTTAATCAACTTTCTAATTTATTTCTATTATCTAATCTGTTTTATTCTCTTGGTATCATTTGTTGAAGGAGAAACAATGTACTAATGGTTTCTAACTGAACACATGGGTGAGCCAATCAAAATCGATATATATATATATGCAGCTACCAATCAACAGCTAGAACCTAGGTTCTCTGCTGCTCCTGAACTTGCCTAGATAAACCTTTCAGCAAAGGATAACAAGAAAAGAAAGCAAATTCAATAATCAAAGTAAATTGGAAAGCTGTTTGAAATTGTATTCTCTCTGAATTTTGAAAGAAAAGAATTTGGGGTTTCATGTCCCTTTAACATGTGATTTCTTTGAAAAGCGAGAGCACAATACACAATGCATAGCACTAATCATAATATTAAGAAACACCTTTGGCTCAGTTTAATAAGTTACTAGGAAATCCTTTGCAAATTCCATGCAATGCACTGTATTTCACTTAGGGGGCATTTATATACGTTCTTACAAAGTGGGACAAAACCAGGGTGCCAGGTTGCTACTGTAACATGAAAATTCCACATGGAACCGGGTTGTATTTTACTACTACCATACAGCATACCCTTTTATTAACAAGCTAGCCACTAAAAGCTTATTTAATGACCTCCCACTTTAATTTACTAATTATGCTTGGGAACTATAAAGCACAGCACAGCCTACAGTGTTTTCCTACCTTTTTCCATTGTTTAGAAGTTCAACAATAACTAGTAATACCAGTGTACATTTGTCATTAAAAGTTCTAAATTAGAACTATCCAAATGTAGAGCCAAATGGGTGTATAGAAGTGTCTAAAATTTGACATGCTAATAGCTATTGCATTGAGGCACATACATTGTTTTTAGCTGTTTTTAGTTATTTAGATATGATGTGAATGGAGCACATGCTCAATAAAGTCATCTCAAATAGATCTGTTGTGTTTGGTATAGAAAATACACTTGATAGTGTTTATTACAAACACCTATATGTATTACACAAACTCTACAAACACAGTAACTGGGATAGATCACTTTTTAGTGAAGGTTTATGGTTCTCTTTGATTGGCTTTACTTGACACATTAATTAACAGAAGGTTGTTCTGGATACTGTGCTATTATCATGGTTTAGAAGCTCAGACCCACTGTTTCTTCTGCATCTTCTCCATCTGTGCAAAAGTCACAGTTTCAAGAGTGAAGCTAGGGAACATCTAGCTCTGCCCAATACCCTACGCTAACACACAACAATCTAATCACAATATCACATGATCGAACTTCGATTTACAACAACAGAACACTGAGTCTGTCAACCCCGCCACTGACCTACCTAAAAAGATGCGCCGCCAACAACAACAAGTTGAAGTAGTCTTCTACGCTGCTCCGGTTGCAATCAATGCTGACTGACTGAATAACGGTCGTTGTTGTTCAGTACCTCCACGTCTGACTCTAACTGAGCTGCTCTGAGACACGTGACCGCACGCGGAAGGATCTATTTCATTCCTGCCCGGCACTCAGAGACAGCCAGCCCCAGTCAGATTCAGACGAGTTCTGAATTCTGAATCTGATTGGCTGAGAGTCAGACTAGTAGTGAGACGTGAGAGGCGGCCAGGACGGAGGCTAGCCTCCTGTGGAAGCGTATGGGGCGCATTGGAGAGCACTGCATTAGCACCTTTTCTCCTCTGGTGGCAGTCTCTCAGTGTCCCATACACTTCCACAGTAGTTAATGCATTCATATTGCGCAATGCAAGGACAGCCGGCTGTCCTTGTCTTGCGCAATATGAATGTAATCATGTATTGTATATTGATGTATAAACAGTGAGTCGGTTTTAATACAATTTACACAGAATCATGATTTTGGTGGAGGGGTGGGGGGGGGTAGGGGGGGTCACCTTATTTTATAAAAAAAAAAAAATATGAAAAAAAAAATAATATTTTTTTTATTTTTTAATTTTAAATAAATGCTGCCTGTAATTACATAGATTGGCCAGGGGAGGCGCTGCCTCACCTGCCTCCTGTGACTGCACGTCACTGGGGGGCTGAGAGAGTGAGGGGAGCTGTATGTGATGGAGAGGGAGCTGAGAGAGTGAGAAGGGGTCTATGTGTGAGGAAAAGGGGGTCAGAGAGTGAGGTGGGGGCTGTGTGTGAGGGAGAGGGGGCTGAGAGAGTGAGGGGGGCTGTATGTGATGGAGAGGGGGCTGAGAGAGTGAGAAGGGGTCTATGTGTGAGGAAAAGGGGGTCAGAGAGTGAGGTGGGGGCTGTGTGTGAGGGAGAGGGGGCTGAGAGGTTCAGGAGGGAGCTGTGTGTGAGAGAGAGAGGGTGTGAGAGTCAGGAGGGGGCTGTGTGTAAGGGAAAAGGGGTCTGAGAGTGAGGAGGGGGCTGTGTGTGAGGGAGAGATGGGATCTAAGAGAGTCAGGAGGGGCCTGTGTGTGAAGGAGAGGGGGGCTGAGAGTGAGGAGGGGGCTGTGTGTGAGGGAGAGGGGGTCCAAGAGAGTGAGGAAGGGGCTGTGCGTGAGAGAGAGGGGGTGTGAGATTCAGGAGGGGGCTGTGTGTAAGTGAAAGGGGGGCTGAGAGTGAGGAGGAGGCTAGGTGTGAGGGAGAGAATGAATCTGAGAGAGTCAGGAGGGGGCTGTGTGTAAGGGAGAGGGGGGCTGAGAGTGAGGAGGAGTTTGTGTATGAGGCAGAGGGGGGCTGAGGGTAAGGATGGGGTTGTGTGTGAGAGAGAGGAGGGCTGAGAATGAGGAGGGGGCTGTGTGTGCTAGAGAGGTTGGGCTGAGAGAGTAAGGAGGGGCTGTGTGTGAGGGAGAGGGGGTCCAAGAGAGTGAGGAGGGGGCTGTGTGTGAGGGAGTAGGGTGCTGAGAGAGTGAGGAGTGGACTGTGTGTGAGGGAGTAGGGTGCTGATAGAGTGAGGAGGGGGCTGTGTGTGAGGGTGTAGGGTGCTGATAGAGTGAGGAGGGGGCTGTGTGTAAGGGAAAGGGGGGTGAGAGTGAGGAGGGGGCTGTGTGTGAGGGAGAAGAGGGCTGAAAGAGTCAGGAGGGGCTGTGTGTAAGGGAAAGGGGGCAGTGCGTGAGGGAAAGGGGGGCTGAGAGACAGGAGGGGGCAGTGTGTGAGGGAGAGGGGGGCTGTGAGAGTGAGGGGACATTGTACACTAGATTTTACATTGCATAAATGTATTGTGGATGATCCATTTATATAGCCCATCTGGTAGTGTTTTTGTAACTATGTATAGTTTTGCTTATTTTTAAATAACATTCGCCTAGATTACGAGTTTTGCATTATGAGGGGTGCAGTGCTAACGAGTTTTTTCTCACCGCTCGCTTACCTACAGAGCTGGTATTACAGGTTTTTACAAACCTGGCGTTAAAAGGCAAGAAGTGAGCGTAGAGCAAAATTGAGCTCCACACTGCACTTCAATACCAGTGCTGCTTAAGTCAGCGGTGAGCTGGTCATACGTGCTTGTGCACGATTTCCCCATAGACATCAATGGGGAGAGCTGGCTGAGAAAAAGTCTAACACCTGCCAAAAAGCAGCGTAAAACTCAGTAACGCAGCCCCATTGATTCCTATGGGGAAACACATTTTATGTTTACACCTAACACTCTAACATGAACCCGAGTCTAAACACCCCTCATCTTACACTTATTAATCCCTAATCGGAGCATCCTCTTCAAACGATATCTTCTTCGGAATGAATATCTCTTTCAGTGATGTCATCCAAGATGGCGTCCCTTAGATTCCGATTGGCTGAGAGAATTCAGCCAATCGGAATTAAGGTAGAAAAAATCCTATTGGCTGATGCAATCAGCCAATAGGATTGAGCTGGCATTCTATTGGCTGTTCCAATCAGCCAATAGAATGCAAGCTCAATCCTATTGGCTGATTGGATCAACCAATAAGATTGAACTTCAATCCTATAGACTGATTGCATCAGCCAATAGGATTTTTTCTACCTTAATTCCGATTGGCTGATAGAATTCTATCAGCCAATCAGAATCTAAGGGACGCCATCTTGGATGATGTCATTTAAAGTAATATTCATTCTGAAGAAGACGTCGTTTGAAGAGGATGCTCCACGCCGGATGTCTTGAAGATGGAGCCGCTCCGTGTCGGAAGGATGAAGATAGAAGATGCCGTCTGGATGAAGACTTCTGCCCATCTGGAGGACAACTTTTGCACGTCTGGAGGACAACTTCTGCCGGCTTCATTGAGGACATCTTGACGCTTGGGTGAAGACTTCTCCCGGTAAGTGAATCTTCGGGGGTTAGTGTTAGGATTTTTTAAGGGTGTATTGGGTGGGTTTATTTTTTAGGTTAGGGCTTTGGGCAGCAATATAGCTAAATGCCCTTTTAAGGCCAATGCCCATCCAAATGCCCTTTTCAGGGCAATGGGGAGCATAGTTTTTTTTAGTTAGGCTTTAATTTGAGGGGTTGGTTGTGTGGGTGGTGGGTTTTACTGTTGGGGGGGTGTTTGTATTTTTTTTTACAGGTAAAAGAGCTGATTTCTTTGGGGCAATGCCCCCTAAAAGGCCCTTTTAAGGGCTATTGGTAGTTTAGTTTAGGCTAGGGTTTTTTTTTTTGGGGGGGGGGGGCTTTTTTTATTTTGATAGGGCTCTTAGATTAGGTGTAATTAGTTTAAAGATCTGTAATTTGTTTTTTTTATTTTCTGTAAATTAGTGTTTGTTTGTTTTTGTGATTTAGCTAATTTAATTTAATTTATTTAATTGTATTTAATGTAGGTAATTTATTTAATTGAAGTGTAGTGTTAGGTGTTATTGTAACATAGGTTAGGTTTTATTTTACAGGTAAATTTGTATTTATTTCAGCTAGGTAGTTATTAAATAGTTAATAACTATTTACTAACTATTCTACCTAGTTAAAATAAATACAATCTTGCCTGTAAAATAAATATAAACCCTAAGCTAGATACAATGTAACTATTAGTTATATTGTAGCTAGCTTAGGGTTTATTTTATAGGTAAGTATTTAGTTTTAAATAGGAATAATTTAGGTAATGATAGGAATTTTATTTAGATTTATTTAAATTATATTTAAGTTAGGAGGTGTTAGGGTTTGGATTAGACTTAAGTTTAAAGGGTTAATAAATTTATAATAGTGGCAGTGACGTTGGGGATGGCAGATTAGGGGTTAATAAATGTAGGTAGGTGTCGATGTTGGGGGCAGCAGATTAGGGGTTAATAAATATAATGTAGGTTGCGGCGATATCTGGAGCGGAAGATTAGGGGTTAATAAGTATAATGTAGGTGGCGGCGATGTTAGGGGCGGCAGTTTAGGGGTTAATAATATTTAACTAGTGTTTGCGAGGCGGGAGTGCGGCGGTTTAGGGGTTAATATGTTTATTCTAGTGGCGGCGATGTCCGGTGCGGCAGTTTAGGGGTTAAAAGTTTTATTATAGTGTTTGCAATGTGGGAGGGCCTCGGTTTAGGGGTTAATAGGTCGTTTATGGGTGTTAGTGTACTTTTTAGCACTTTAGTTATGAGTTTTATGCTACCGCATTTTAGTGTAAAACTCATAACTACTGACTTTAGAATGCGGTACGAATCTTGACGGGATAGGCTGTACCGCTCACCTTTTGGCCTCCCAGGACAGACTCGTAATACCGGCGCTATGGAAGTCCCATAGAAAAAAGGGTTTACAAACTTTACGTAAGTAGGTTTGCGGTAAGGCCAAACAAGTGTGCGGGGCCTCTAAACCTGCAAGACTCGTAATACCAGCGGGCGTAAAAAAGCAGCGTTAGGACCTGTTAACACTGCTTTTTTACCTTAACGCACAACTCGTAATCTAGCCGATTGTTATTATTTCAGACTCCTAACCAAGCTCCACATTATCAGATGTATACTGATGTCTACAGACTCCTGCTGGCTCCTGTTTATGCTATCTGTATTTTCATATAGAGGAAAGGAGGGGGGGTCTGCTCTTCATGTTTTCCCAGCCCCTTTCACTGGGTGTCCCAGCCTAACCTCATCAACAGTGCTAAACTGGGAGCTTCTAAGTAAGTTTTTAAAAGGTTTAATACATACTGGTTGTTTATATTAGTATCTGTGCATATTATTCTTAAAAGTAGTTTATATTACATGCAGTTATATGAAAATTGGTGTATGCTGTCCCTTTAAAGGAACATGGAAGAAATTAGACTTATAAACAGATTTTGACTCATAACCAAAAGGGCCTTTTATTTTGCTTTTATCTCTTTCTGAAATGTAGACTTAATTACTCTTCATTACAGACGTATGCATATCCCAGGTATTCCTTAAAGGGACACTGAACCCAAATTTTTTATTTTGTAATTCAGAAAGAGCATGCAATTTTAAGCAACTTTCTAATTTGCTCCTATTAACAATTTTTCTTCATTCTCTTGCTATCTTTATTTGAAAAAGAAGGCATCTAAGCTTTTTTTCTGTTTTTTTTCAGTACTCTGGACAACACTTTTTTATTGGTGGATGAATTTATCCACCAATCAGCAAGGACAACCCAGGTTGTTCACCAAAAATGGGCCGGCATCTAAACTTACATTCGTGCATTTCAAATAAAGATACCAAGAGAATGAAGAAAATTTGATAATAGGAGTAAATTAGAAAGTTGCTTAAAATTTCATGCTCAATCTGAATCACGAAAGAAAAAATTTGGGTACAGTGTCCCTTTAATTCCATTACAGTATTTGTCTTAACCTCCTCTACTGGATGTCTGTTCCATGAATCAAATGTATTTTCTGTAAAGACACATTTCCACAAATGTATCCTGAACCCACTAACTTCCTATTTAAAGGGACATAAAATCCCAAATTATTCTTTCATGATTTAAACAGAGCATACCATTTTAAACAACTTTCCAATTTACTTCTATTACAAATATCTCTGTTTTGTTGTTATCCTTTACTGAAAAGCAGTAAAGTAAGTACAAGAGTGTGCACGTGTCTACAGCACTATATGGCAGCACTTTTTCAACAGTGTTGTACATTAGCAAGACCACTAGATGCAGCACTATCATGTAGTTCTCCAGACATGCACTCTATCTATTCAGATATCTTTTCAACAAAGAATAACATGAGAATGAAGAAAATGTGATAATAGAAGTAAATTGGCAACTTTTTAAAAAATGTATTTTTTGTCTGAATCATAATAGAAACAATTGGGTTTAATGTCCCTTTAAGATCATGACCCCTTGTTTTGTTGTCGCTATATTTCTCAAATTGATTAAACCCCTTAGTATACTTGTGTCTATCATCTGCTCTCCCTATATATATTAACCCCTTAACAACAGCAACGTACCCTGTACGTCGACCATCTCAAGGGCTTCCAGGGTTATAGGAGCACGGGTCTCACTAACAGTAGCAAGACTGCACTACTTCTGTATGTGCTATGGTTATTAAAGGGACATTAAACCCAAACATTTTCTTTCATGATTCAGATAGAGCATACATATGTAAACAACTTTCTTTTTTTTTTTTTTTTAAATCATTTATTTTGAAGTCAGCAATAAAAAAGTACAAGCTTACAGAAAATATACAGAATAGAGAAAAAAGGTTATATATACCTTCAGGTTTAACAGTAATGGTAAACATATATATGTTTATAGGTTCATATTACATTGCTGACACCATTTTTTATAATTATATCCTAAAAAAAAGAAAAGGAAAAAGAAAAAAAAAAAAACAGTTCAACATCAAAAAAAAGAGAAAAAAAAAAAAAAGGCTAAAAACAAACAAAAAATCAGCTGGGAAGCACCAACAGAGAAACACATCCTTTTTTCCAAAAAAGTATGTTGCAAATTTATCTTAACAATTACTGTACCTAGTGAACATAGATCTACATTAATTATTATTCAACTTTTACATTTGTGCTTCAGAATAAAGGTAATCCGTCCGGTTTAGTCATATAATAATTAAATAGATAGCGAAAAAATAATTAATAAAGAAAGAAGAAAATGAAAGAAAAAAACATAACAAAACCAAATATCAATATATATAGCTGTGTCAGTCCGAGACGAGAGGGGGAAAAAATAAATAAAATATTATTATCTCTGCTCCATCTCCCAGCTCTCCAATCGAAATCTTTTTTTTTTTTTTTAAATAGATTATTAGTACCAGGATACTGGAAATATTTCACGCAAGATTAGACCTTCAAAATATACAGATTTCTGAAGTGATTTTGTAAGTATGTATTGTGTGGGAAGAGGATAGGTCTTTATAATTTTCAACCATTTGTTGAAAAAACATTGTGTTTGCTTATCACATGTACTATGTTATATTGCTCAAACATAATCTGTGCTTTGACTGCTTGGGTGAATAAGCTGAAGGGAGGAGGTTTGCTATTTTTCCAAATTTTTCAAAATCAAGTTTTGTACTATTAAAATAATAGTATTAACTAAGTTATGGGATGCTGTGTCCGCTGTCAAGAAAAATATAGTTCTTGGTTCAAAAAAAAGATGCTCCATTGTACTCTTATTTAACCAATAGTTTACATTTTGCCATAACTGTTTTATTTTTGGGCAATACCAGAAACAATGAAGTAAATCCGCTGCAGGAAATTGACATTTATAGCAGCGGCCTTGTTGTTCTGATGACCAGCGAGCAAGTCTTTTCGGTGAAATGTATGCATTATTAAGAAGCTTTAGGTGGGATTCCTTCCAAGAGGAAGGAAGGAGAGCATCACTAACCCATTTGATACCTTTGCTGATTGTATCACCATCAATTTCATCAAAGTGTTTAGTCCAGTATGATAAACACTGCTCCATATTTAACTGACCTTGTTTTGCAAGCAGGATTTTATATAGTAGCGAAATTGAATGGTTCCCCTGACTATATAAGTTAATATAATCACCAACTCTACCGTATTTCTCTGACCAAGGCCCCACTGCATCTTTTCCTGTATGAAATGACGAATTTGGAGGTATGCATAGAAAGATTTATTTGACAAGTTATACTCTGCAGCAATACTCTCAAAAGTTCGCATCCCAAACCCCTCATCTAGAAATTGTATTATCGAGGTTAGGCCCTTACTAGCCCAGCTATTAAATATTGTGTACTGGAGCTCCGGGTTACCTCTAATTGGAAGAAAAGCGAATAAGTGAAAATTAATCTTTAGTCGAGAGCAAAGTTGCTGCCACGCTTTGACAACATTATAAATACTAATCAATATTTTGATATTTCCGGGAAGTTGCATATACGGGCAATGTAGGACCACTGTGAGGGAAAAAGGATGTATGAGATTTTCCTCTATTTTGCTGTTAGTTAAGTAGTTAGAGGAAAGTAGCCAGTCTACTCCAATCCGTGCAAGAATAGCTATATTGTATGTCTTAATATCCGGAAATGCAAGACCTCCAAACTCCTTAAATTGAGAGAGCTTTCTTATAGAAATCATGTGTCTGTTTTATTCCAGATAAGATCCACACATACTCGGTTAAAGAACTTAATATCTTTATCCTGGATAAGTAACGGCAAGTTATTCATAATGTATAGTAATTGTGGGAAAAGAATAGATTTAATAAGCATTACCTTAGCGGTGAGTGAAAGTGGGAAGAGATTACAGCTATGTAAATTGGGTGAAATGTTAGAGAAAAAAGATGTGTAGTTAAGTTTATACCATAGCTTGGGATCTTTGTGCAATTGGATACCCAAATATCTAAAACTTTCCACTTCTCTAAAATTATGTTGCGTAAAACTCTCCTTATTTTTATGTATCCATAGTATCTCTGATTTAAGGACATTCACTTTATAGCCTGAAATTATACTAAATTGTTCTAGTATTTTTAATGCTATTGGTATATTTCGTTTTGTGTTTTTAAAATAGAGTAATAAGTTGTCAGCATATAATGAGAGAACACACACTTGAGATCCTAAACTTATTCCCGAAATTTCTTGCCTGAGATATATTGCCAAAGGTTCTATAGCGATATTAAAAAGAAGGGGAGAGAGTGGACATCCCTGTCGTGTCCCTTTTTCTAGTTTAAGGAACTGTGTTTGACTACCATTGACCAGAATAGTAGAGATGGGGAAATTATATATGGTTTTAACAAAATGTATTATATTCCCGGAGAAGCCAAAGTTGGACAGGGCGTTGTAAAGATGTTGCCAAATAATAGAATCAAAAGCCTTCTCAGCATCAATTAGCACCATAGCAAAATCCTGTTTAAATGTTACTTTATCCCTATGCAATTTATTCCATAGATGTTCAAGGATCATATATGTCCTACGAATATTTTTTGTAGGAGATCTACCTATCATGAAACCCGACTGGTCTGGATGTATAATTTCCTGTAATACATTTTTTAGTCTGTTGGCAATAATAGTAGTAAGTAGTTTATAATCTACGTTTAGTAGGGAAATCGGTCTGTATGAACCAGGATCTGATGGATCTTTATTCTTTTTAAGGATAAGAGTGATAATTGACGCTGAGAAGAATCTAGACATTATTTTTTTTATATATATAATACTCATTAAATAACTTAGTAAGCACGGTAGCGATCTCAGATTTAAGCAATCTATAGAACTCAGCAGGGACTTGGTCTGGGCCTGGAGCTTTTGTGACTTCAATTATTGTTATGGGCTTATTTAATGCTTCAATCTGTTCAGAGGAAACTAATGGGCATGTGATATTATTCCAAAACGTCATATTATCCTCTGAGTCAATTGTTTTAGCTGCATAAATCTTTTGATAATAATTAAAAAACACGCTTTTGATATCTACCAATGTTGTATAGTTCTTGTCACCCACTAAGATCTGCTCAATCATGTTATTCTTTTTCCTGACCTTATCAAGTCTGGCGAGATATTTAGCAGATTTACCATAATGTCCAGTATAAAGGGCATTCATTCTCATTTCTTCGTTAGTCAGTTTGGATTTTAAAAAAAGGTCCCTGTCTTGTCTGGCCAGATTATATTTATCCCATAGATTTTTAAGAGGAGTGTTTATGTATTTTCTATAGGCAAGGCATTAGTGACTGTATTTGCTAACTGTAGTTC
This sequence comes from Bombina bombina, assembly GCF_027579735.1. NCBI lineage: Eukaryota > Metazoa > Chordata > Amphibia > Anura > Bombinatoridae > Bombina > Bombina bombina. The sequence continues at coordinate 192,062,975 of NC_069508.1, read as the reverse complement.
GCGTGCTCTATATTTCTTTTTGGCTATAATCATATAGGCTTTAATCTGCCCTCTGAAAAATGCCTTTGCGGCTTCCCAGAAAATTTCTGATTTATCTAAATTGAGATAGTTATCAGTGCTATATTCCTGCCATTTGTGTCGTAACCAATGTTGGAACGGAATGTTATTTATTAGATGCTTTGGGAAATAAAAATTATTTGTTACTTCTACCGGGGAGGGTCGATGTTCAATTTCAAGGGAAATTATAGCGTGATCAGTTACCACAATATCATTTATCTGAGTCTTAATTCCAGCTTTAAGAAGAGGGCTAGAAATTAAGAAAAAATCGATCCGGGAGAAGGATCTGTAAGACTTAGATTCGCACATATATGATTTAGTGTCAGGATGTTGAATGCGCCATATATAATGGAGTTTCAGGTTTTTACATATCTGACAAAATAAGTGTGATTTTTGGGGAGGAGAAGGGTACTGATTGGGTGAAAATCTATCAAGAGAGGGCATAGGAGTTAAATTAAAATCATCTGCCAAAATTAAATTCTGGTCTAGGTTAGGAGAAAGTTTGATGATGATGTCATCCCAAAAAGCCTGATCTATATTGTTAGGACCATATATATTACAGATTACATACCTGACACCAGAAATCTCAATATGTACTATTATCCACCTCCTGTCTTGTTGATCAATTTGGATGTTCTGGACATTATATTGGAAATTTTTGTTAAAAAGAAAAGCAACCCCTTTCTTCCTCCTAGAGCAATCTGAAGCAATAACCTGTCCTATCCATTTACATTTAAATTTCTCCATCTCATCTTTCCTTAAGTGCGTCTCCTGCAGCAGGACAACATCTGGTTTATATCTAGCGAGTTGTTTAATGATTATTTTTCTTTTACTAGGTGATGTTACTCCGCCAATGTTCCATGAGAGGCAATTCATTTTATCTGTCATCATGCTAAAGTATCAAAAATATGTATATAAAAAAATATGTCTTATCAGAAGCGGAGAAAAAAGGGGAAGGGGGGAGATGGAGAGGTGAGGGGAAGAGAGAGACAAAAGCAAAAAAAAAAACAAAAAAAAAACACAGGCCCCTCGGACTGTAGACTGTAAGCTTCCCACGAAAAATCAACAATTTTGGCCTTAGCCACCTAACAAACAATTTAAAAATAAAAAAACCTATAATACACGTGTGTTTTTATAATTTAGAATATCAATGTCTGGAATTATATCAGATTACTTTCTTACTTTTGCAGAATTCCCTAGCTTCTGTCATATTATTCAAAATACAGTTACCATCTTGTTCCTCTATTACGACTTTAGCCGGATATATGAGTCTGGCCTTAAAGCTTGCGTTAATCAGTTTGGTACAGTATGGGGCTAGATCTTTCCTTTTGGAGGCAGTCCCGCTAGAGTAATCTTGGAAAATTAATACTTTGTTTTGGCCTATGTATAGGTTATCCATCTTTCTATAGAGTTTTAAAATATTCATCTTATCTTGATAATTGAGATATTTAACCATCACTATTGTAATTCTTATCTCTTATAGTGTCCCTAATTGGACCCAATCTGTGAGCCCTTTCTATTGGTATTGGTAGATCTTTTTGTAAGATTCCAACAGCCAGAGGAAGCGTTGTATTTGAGAAGGAGATTAAATCTGAGTAGTCCCCATTATCTGGGAGGCATATTATTTTAAGATTATTTCGCCTCGAGCGATCTTCTAACTCATGGATTTTTCCTTGCAACACTTTCAAAGTTTTAGTATTCTCATCTATATTTTGTTCTTGTTTGTATAATATATCCTCATTTGCTGATACCCAATTTTCAACTTCTGTAAGTCGATTAGAAAATTGTTTAAATTCTAACATTATATTTGTCATTTGAGTTTTTAACAACTCAAATTGTGGCAAGAACAGGTCCGACATCAGGGTTACTAGTGGTTGTGTGTCGATTTTATGTAATATTGACTCATTTGCAGTATCTATATGTACATCAGAGATACATGTTTTTTTGTCTTTCTGTTTGGGGGGCATGATAGGAGAGTTAACTTTAGTATTAGTGATGCATTTCTCCATGTGCCTTTATTCTAAATACATGTGTCAGAGAGAGAAAAAAAAAAAAGTGTCAGAAGGGAATCTAATTACGGGGCGCGGAAGTAACCCCTTAGATTCCGGTGGTACTACGTGCAAGTGCTGTTAGTGTGATGGTACCAAATTATCTCCGCCACACATCAATTACAATCGTGTAAGTGTCCTTAAAGAAAAGAAAGCGTGAAGTTTTCTAACCAATCATGTCACCGGGCAATGTGTCTCGGATGTACTTATTTACTAATTTTGAAAAGAAGCTACTATTATGAAGTTAGTACTATTGATATGAATTGCTTCAAATCAAACGGAGATATGTGAATAGATACGTGGATTATGTCCTAATATAGCATAATACATAATGCATAATACAATTACGCAACCTCTAGAATGCCACTGCAGCTATTTTATGGACCTTCCACATATAAGTCTATTAACAGCTTACTCTGATTTCCAGTGTGCCTTAATATGAATTAAAGGGTATAAGCATATACCATTTTACAAATATAACAGATATTTGGCAAAACAATAGTGTTAATCAACTCTTCTATGTTCTTAGCAATTGTTATCTTCCAACATTCTTACAAATATGCAAAAATAAACGCATAACACCCTGTTCCCTCTTTAAGTCTGAGGACAGGGGAAATAGGGTCTAAGTTACTTAGTTAGTTACAGGGAGGTACTTTTATGAGGCTGGTGGCAGTATTAAAGGGTATAGATCCATACAAAGTGATGTAAAGGAATGGCTGTTAAAGGGACACTCAGGTTAAATTTAATTTTCATGATTCAGAATTAGCATGTAATTTTAAACAACTTTCCAATTTACAATTTTTGAGTCACCAGATCCTACTGAGCATGTGCAAGAATTCACAGTCTATATGTATATGCATTTGTGATTGCTATCACATGGTACAAGGGGAGTGGAAATATACATAATTTTGAAATTTGTTATAAAAAAATCTACTACTCATTTGAAGTTCAAACTAAGTGCTATTGCATTGTCTTGTTATCTTGCATTTGTTGATTATGCAAATCTAATGTGTTGACTGGTCCTTTAACAAAATATTCTGTGACAAAATTGCATAGCCTCTAAATAACCACCCCCTTTTTGTGGGCCAACAGTCTAAAGACGTATCACTAATTTGTTAAGTGTGCCTTTAAGTGACTAATGTTTTACGTTTGTGACAGGTATTTTCAACAGAAGTGTTCTTATTAGCCCAACTCTTATCTTCTTAATAAGTGTCACACTACAATGCTCTTTTGCAATTATACAAAATAGGCCGGCACACTTTTTTTACCCTTTGGGGTTGTAGATCAGGAAAAAAAAGCAGCCATAGAAAAGAAAGAAAGAAAAAGAAGCAACAACAGGGAAAAAAAAACACCTTGTATTACTTGGTAATGTTACTTAGTCAAATGTAACCCCTACACACTCCTAAAGTGGGTTATCACACCCTTCAAGAGTATGTCCAAATGTTATCAGAAAAGATGATGCCGTATAGCCTCTAGCTTGTATTCCAATGACCAGAGTGAAAGTCCTGGCATAGAAGAAAGAGAAAGTCTACGAAATGTAGCTGCTGACTAATTTTTCATCTCTTTTTTCCCTCTCTTCTTTTCCTCTTCTTTCCCCTTCCCTTTGCTTTATTTAGGCAATACTTGTATTTTTTATGAAAAAGAAAATTTTTGCTTAGAATCTGTACTGTCAGGAGTCTCTAGGGGTTCTAAGGACTTCCTTCCAAAAGCATTCTCAGTTGGGGGCACCTTAGCCTTAGGTATTTGTTGAGGATTATACCTGCGTATCTACTTACAGTCTGCAGGTAAGGTAAAGCCTTCAGTTGCAGGACTCTGTTGTGGAGACTCTGCAAATCTTTTCCAAGTATCTCCTCTTCTTAGTGCTGTAATATATGCCAGGTAGCTTCCCGGGACCTCATCCAGTGCTATGGCTCCGACTACCAGAGGTATCTCATGCAGGCTTACTCGTCTGATAAATCCACAGACACACACATGGCCGCTCGACTTGTTAGCCCCCTGCCATTAGTCTCTGTATCAAGAAGAACTTTGTAAAAGCCACCGGGGGCCTGTTCCTTCAGCGGACCTCCAAGCAAGCAGCCTGTATCAGGTACACCGGTATTATGGGTCTGGCTCCAGCGACCGAGCCTCTACGGCTTATTCCGGAACTCCAAGCTGTGTATCTTTTAGCATAGATGCAAGCTTGAAGCGAGGGTTAGTTTGACTCAAGCTCTCAGCATCAGCACTCAGCTTTCCTCGTGTGGCACTAGCTCCTCCAACAGGAACCGGAATCGTTAATATCACCGTTAATTATCGTAAACAACTTTCTAATTTAATTCTATAATCAATATTCATTCTCTTGGAATCCTTTCTTGAAGAAGCAGCAATGCACTACTGATGACTAGCTGAACACATTGGTAAGCCAATCACAAGGGAAATATATGTGCAGCCACCAATCAGTAGCTAGATCCCAGCTTCTGAGCTGATCTAGATATACTTTTCAACAAAGGATACCAAGAGAACAAATAAAATAAGATATAAGAAGTACATTGGAAAGTTGTTTAAATTATGTGCTCTCTCTGAATCATGAAATAAATATTTTGGCTTTAATGTCCCTTTAAGGGGGTTAAAGCCACAGAATCTTTCTTTGGGTTAGATTAGGGGTATGTGGGTGGTGGGTTGTAATGTTGGGGGGGGGTATTGTATGTTTTTTTTTACAGGCAAAAGAGCTGAACTTCTTGGGGCATGCCCCGCAAAGGGCCCTGTTCAGGGCTGGTAAGGTAAAAGAGCTTTGAACTTTAGTAATTTAGAATAGGGTAGGGCATTTTTTTTATTTTGGGGGGCTTTGTTATTTTATTAGGGGGCTTAGAGTAGGTGTAATTAGTTTAAAATTGTTGTAATATATTTCTAATGTTTGTAAATATTTTTTTATTTTTTGTAACTTAGTTCTTTTTTATTTTTTGTAATTTAGTTAGTTTATTTCATTGTATTTATTTGTAGGAATTGCATTTAATTTATTTATTGATAGTGTAGTGTTAGGTTTAATTGTAGATAATTATAGGTATTTTATTTAATTAATTTATTGATAGTGTAGTGTTAGGTTTAATTGTAACTTAGGTTAGGATTTATTTTACAGGTAAATTTGTAATTATTTTAACTATTTTAGCTATTAAATAGTTCTTAACTATTTAATAGCTATTGTACCTGGTTAAAATAAATACAAAGTTACCTGGAAAATAAATATTAATCCTAAAATAGCTATAATATAATTATAATTTATATTGTAGCTATATTAGGATTTATTTTACAGGTAAGTATTTAGCTTTAAATAGGAATAATTTATTTAATTAGAGTTAATTAATTTCATTAGATTTAAATTATATTTAACTTAGGGGGGTGTTAGTGTTAGGGTTAGACTTAGCTTTAGGGGTTAATACATTTATTAGAATAGCGGTGAGCTCCAGTCGGCAGATTAGGGGTTAATGTTTGAAGTTAGGTGTCGGCGATGTTAGGGAGGGCAGATTAGGGGTTAATACTATTTATTATAGGGCTAGTGAGGCGGATTAGGGGTTAATAACTTTATTATAATAGCGGTGCGGTCCGCTCGGCAGATTAGGGGTTAATAAGTGTAGGCAGGTGGAGGCGACGTTGTGGGGGGCAGATTAGGGGTTAATAAATATAATATAGGGGTTGGCGGTGTTAGGGGCAGCAGATTAGGGGTACATAGGGATAATGTAAGTAGCGGCGGTTTACGGAGCGGCAGATTAGGGGTTAATAATAATATGCAGGGGTCAGCGATAGCGGGGGCGGCAAATTAGGGGTTAATAAGTGTAAGGCTAGGGGTACATGTTAGAGTGTTAGGTGCAGACGTAGGAAGTGTTTCCCCATAGCAAACAATGGGGCTGCGTTAGGAGCTGAACGCGGCTTTTTTGCAGGTGTTAGGTTTTTTTTCAGCTCAAACAGACCTATTGTTTCCTATGGGGGAATCGTGCACGAGCACGTTTTTGAGGCTGGCCGCGTCCGTAAGCAACTCTGGTATCGAGAGTTGCAGTGGCGTTAAATATGCTCTACGCTCCTTTTTTGGAGCCTAACGCAGCCATTCTGTGGACTCTCAATACCAGAGTTATTTTAAAGGTGCGGCCAGAAAAAAGCCAGCGTTAGCTACGCGGGTCGTTACCGACAAAACTCTAAATCTAGCCGTAAATAATTGCTAGATGGAATAATGCATTCAAAGAAAAGATTAGTCTGAGAATAAAAGGTAGATTTTTTTAAAAATTTTCATTAGCTGTTTAAATATTGACAACATACAGGGTAAGTGTAAAGTTTTAGTATCTATAAAACATTGGGAGCTGCCATGTTGTAACTTAGGTTACCTTCTCTGTTGTGGCCAATTAGGGACAGTTATAAATAGTTCACTAGAGTGTGCAGCCAATAGCTGTGGGGAGTATAACAGTGTTCTGCACTTCCATTTCTAACAGGAACTGCTCACAATTTGACAATGGAATTACAGAAAAAGGGTACAAAAAAATAATGAAAGCATATTGCAGACTGTTTTTAATATACGATTTATCATTTTATATTACCATCTCAAAGTGTTTTATGCCCCTTTAAATCAAATGTACAATTTATTAAAAACAAAAGCCAAAGTCCTTGTAAATCACTAAGGGTAACAGGTAAGAGCATACACAGATATTATGCATATGATAGTCTGTTGTTACAGACCGCATGAAGCACCACACTGTATCTGTGTTCTTTTGTACTGGACAAATATACCCTTGTGACAAATTTGAAGAACTCCAACGATGGTTCACCAAATGCGGTTAGCTTCTTTTTTTTCTTTTCAGGTGCAAAGCAATTTGTAAAAGATATACTGAAATATAGAGTATAATCTAAGTGCAATACAACATAAAATAAAAAGTGCAAATCTTAAATTAAATACAATTTCAAGGACACAAAAATCTAAAGTAAATAGAAATACAAAGCTTAAAGGAACAGTACAATGTAAAATTGTTTCTCCTTTAATGTATTTCCAACGACTTGTTATACCAGCTGCAGAGTATAAACTGTATGAGAAATTGCGTTTTCAGGTTTATTTGTGAATATGAATTAGCTGTTTTTGTGCTTTTAAACCACAGCCTATTACAATGGGTTGAGCTTCAGGTAATATCATATCTCAATATGCTATCATTCTGTGTACACAAACAAGCTTCCTTATGTTATATTTGTCTGTAAACCAAAGCTCAATACTTAGGGGGCGATTTTTCAAGCTGAGGCATACAGGATATATGCGCCCCTGTTCGCCGCAACTCGCCTCTGGCGGGCTGAATTCCCCTGGTGGAATTCACCATTGCACACAGGCGCAATTTTGTGCTTGCATGCAATCCCGCCCCCTGCCCGCGCACAGCCAATCACGCGTGGGCAGGAGCTGTTAATCTCCCCAGTCGGACTAGACTGTGGAGATTGAATTTCGCCATTTTAGAGGTGGCGAAAGATTAGGGATTTGTTAAATACGGCATGCAGGTCCTCTTTTGAGAATCTGCAGCCGTAGTGGGTCGAAAGGCTTGCAAAGCCTTTGATAAATCGACCCCTTAGAGAGAACAATGGAAAATTTTAGGTGTATTTTCCTGCACCCCACTGTGAGTGTAATTTCTTCTGCTGGTTGTGTTTACATTGCCTGTCAATTGCCTAGACTCTAGTATAGAAACTTTTACTATATGTGGAGATACCTCAGGCTAGATCAGCTATTTCAAATGCTGAAATAAGGGTAAAGGAGCTACTTGTAAACAATGTAATACACTCCAACATGCAAAATGGATTATTGGGACCAAATTTAAAGGGATACCTTTTTGGGGTAAACTGTCCCTTTAAAGTATCAGTGCAACAAATTACTTATCACGCAGTGCTATATTGTACTGGTCCTTTTTCTCCTTCAGGGAACGCCCCTTAGAGAGATACAGTAAATTTAGCCTTTTTAGAACCCTGTGAGGAGATCTCACAGATCTGGAAGATTATGTTAGATAAACTCAGACAGATTTAGAGATTAGGACCCTTATTGTGTATTTGCCATTTATTAATTAACCATGTTATGCTTTTATTTACCTTTCATTTGAAATAACAAGTGTCTTTTCTTTTGCAATAGGAGTGTCATGGGTGTGTAACTATTTATATAAAGGGACATTAAAATGTTGGTCACAATGACAATAAAATAGTTACTAATAACCATGATATCTTTTTCCTCCTGTGACTGCAGCTTTTGTTTTAACCCAGTGCAGGTGCCAGTTAGAAAAGCTTAATGAAACTCACATATCCTTGTACCCTGTGACTGAAGTTATGCCCATTAATAGTTTTGTTATTTTGGTAGATTTTTTACAGGTTATCTTGCACAGTAGAGAGCCAAAGCTTTAAATGTTTGTAACCAGCACTCTAGGGGTTAATATAGAACAGCTATAAAGAGAGACATATACGGTAACCACAGGAGGGAAAACAATAATGTTTGCCAAGAAACAGATGTTGTTTTAGAACCCTGTCCCTTTAATTATTCTAAAAGTTTAAGAATATTTACATTTATAAAAATATTTACATTATTTTGATGAGGAGTCTTCTATTTTTGACATTAGGAGTCTATTGAGTGTGTGGATATATTTTTGAATCAGAGGAACAGTTTCAAATCTGATAGGTTAGATATATGAGGGTTGTATAAACACTATATTAAAAGATGATATTTTCCTTTTTTTTTAGTAAGTGTTATATGTTGATTATTTTTTGGCTGAAATATTGACATCCTTTCAGAGCCTTCTACATTTCTAATTCTATATCTGGTGTATATGAGATAGGAAAACTGCGATTCTCATACTGTCTATGATATCCAATTGGGAGAGGATATTCTCTGTTTTCCAGTGATGGGTCCTATACCTCTGTCAGTAACAAGCTTGATGAGTTAAAAACGCATAAACACCTTGAGATTATATTAGAATGCAAACATCCAGCAAAATAACCCAATAACACATTTAAATAGGCATAGTGAAAAATAAATTGAATTCTTTTTATTTATTTTACCCTATTTTCCTTTAAAATTGTGGATTTGCCAATACCCATTAGAAAGTTCATACTTTAGACTTCATTGTTTGATCAATGCATACGATGATTTATATCAATTTACATTCAATTCTTAATTGGCCTCAACACTTTTAAAAGGGTATGTCAAAAGACTGAAACAAAAATGCAAATGTTGCTGTTTACTCCAGTATCACGTCTATATTGGCTATGTGGCTCTTCTAAATAAGGTGACTAATAGGGTGAGTTTGGCTGTTAAAAAACAATAGCAGCAAACAAGGTTCAGATAATGTTTATACTCCACTGGTATGTCAGTTTGTTACAAGGCAACAGAATGTCTTGTTACTTGTACAGGCTGTCTCAAGGATCTAATTTGTTGGGGTCATTTGGTAGAGATGCAGACACTATGCACAATTCCTGTTTTGTACTCTGCATCAAGGGACAGTTGGAATCTGGGTGATATGGTCTCTAATTGTCTGTTTTCATGTCAGTCTACTTCATCTCAGAAATGTTTAAATAAAATAATCCCCTCATTTACTTATAATGGTTCACCTTCAGCAGTATAAGACTCTGTTACATTTTGATGGCTTGCTTAATACATTGAAACATTTAGTTATCAGATATCATATGAGATTCCAAATCATTATAGAAATGAATAACTTGATTATTCAGCCTATTAGCCTGAGGAAATACAGTTAATGAGCACTCCTCTAATTAAGATTTTAATTTGAAATTAAAATCTTATTATTGAAAAAGGTCATTATACTATATGGTATCCTGAGTATGCTTTGATATTTTAAATAGTTTATGTAAACTAAAAAAGCAATTCAATAAAACTGTATAATCTTTAATATTAATCGCTAACTGATTTAGTAAACACACATACATACAAATGCAAAACAAACAATAAAATAACTAGATAAAATAAATTAAAATAAATTAAAATGTTCATTATTCAGATAAAACATGCAGTCAAAATACACTTTCAAAATGTGCTACAATTATGAGTTACCTTTTTCTTTTTTTATCCTTTGTTCAAATATAACATCTTTTCATGAAAGCATACTGATGTAGGCTCATGAGCGTGCACGTGTTTTAAGCCCAAGATTCTTCAAGGAGCAAGCTAGAACACAATAACTTTTTTTTATTAACCAAGCTACAGAGGGCCAAATCACAAGTAGAGCGGTATTTAACACCCCCGCTAGCTCACTAACTAGAAGTAAGTGTCGGATTTAAGTTTAAAGTAAACATTCCAATTTTCTTCACATAGCAAAAAATATGTTCTATTTACTAAAAAATAAATATTTCTACATATATCTGATTTTTTTTTGGTACAATATATCTACACACACATATTTATATATATATATATATATATATATATACAGGTGGCCCTCGGTTTACAACCGTTCAATTTGCACCATTTCAGAATAACAACCTTTTTTTCAGTCATGTGACTGCTATTGAAAAGCATTGAGAAGCAGCTCATTGATTAAAATAGCCAGTAGGCGGAGCTGTCTCCTTGTGTTGCAGCAAAGATATGCAAGCCAAGCAAGCTGAAATTAATCATTTTAACCAGACCTGAGCTATTGAGCAGCTTGCAAAGGAACAAGATCTTCCTGTCTATAAATCAGTCCAGATTGGAATGCATAGAAAGAACTGTTTGCACAAAAATGCAAGTCTGTGTTGTGTGATTATTTTATTAGGTTTATAATGTTGTTTAGCAAATGTTTTTGTTCATTTAAAGGGACAGTCAACACCAGAATTTTTGTTGTTTAAAAAGAAACATAATCCCTTTATTACCCGTTCCCCAGTTTTGCACAACCAACACAGTTATATTGTTTTTTGTTTTTTTTTAACTTTGTTTTTTATTAAGGCAAATTAATAAGAAGATACAATCTTTAAACAATAATATCAACAAATCATCAATACATGAAAATACAGACAAAAAAAAAGAAAAAGAAAAAGAAAACAAAAAATTGGCAAGCATTGATATTTCATCATCCAAAACAATAATATGCCAAAACATTGTAATCTTTTTGTCTGTATTAATAAAATGCTAAGCAGTAATAGAAGCCTCTTATTTTCTGTTATTTATCAATTTCCTTATCCATCTTGTTCCTTCAGGCTAAGTAGTATATATTATCTACCCAATGCAACCTGTTTAATCTAGGGTTGGCAAAAAAATGAAAAAAGGGGGGTGCGGGGGAGAAGAAAAAAAAAAGAGAAAAAAAAAAAAGGGGGGGGGAGAGAAGGGGGAGAGAGAAAGAAGAGGAAGGAAGAGGGGAAGTACATAGAGGCCACTAAAAATTGCACAAGTATGGGTATTGGAAGAATATAAATCTAACTATTACCATGAACCCAATAGGACTATCTCTGTGTACCTAAAGGGGTATATTAATTGATTTATTTCTTCTGGTGAAAATATTTTTATAAAGGCTGACCATTTTTTAAAGAATGAGATCACTTCCCTTTCCGAGGTTAAGGATACATCCATTTGTTCAATAATGCATTGTTTTTTCATATAATTTTTAATTTCTTGAATACTAGGTACTGAGGGGTCCCTCCATTTTCTAAAAATTAAATTTCTCGTTGCCAGAATTGCCCCATTTCTAACTTTTTTTTCATCTGGATTTGTTGATGATTCTATCAGAAATACCACCTCAGCCAATGAGAGAGAGAGAATAGAGAGCTTTAATGCATTAATTAGCCAAAATTCTACTTTTTTCCATAATTGCTTAATCTTCGGACAAAACCATATCATATGAACTATATCCGCAGCCGGGAGAGAGCATTTGGGGCATGTATTAAATCCATAGTTATGCCATTTAAACCCTTTTAGTGGGGTGTAGTATGTTCTGTAAAGTAGCTTAATATGTGATTCCTGCCAACTTGTAGATAATGTAGTCTGGGCTACAATAGTTATAGACTTTTCCACCTGTTCTACCTCAATATCTAAATCTGGTACTAATAAATTCCACTTTTGTGTTATTTGTTGAAGATTAAGTTCTCCCTCTTGACTTATCAGCAGGTTATACCAGCATGATATAGAAGATAGTTCATTTTTGACTAGGATAGGCCAATTGTCTAATTTCCCCCATGACCATGACCATCCAAACTTTTCCGTGAGTGAAAATAAATAATGTCTGGCCTGAAGATAAGCAAAGAAATCCTTATTATTTAAATCAAATTCCTGTTTCAACTTTTCAAAAGTTTTAATCGATGCAGTGTCTTGTTCTATAAGTTGAGACATAAAGAGAATACCTTTTTTCTGCCAAGTTTGAAAAACTTGTGCTTGAGTTCCTTCCTGGAATTCTGGATTACCGCAAAGACCTTGATATTTTGGAATATTTAAGTCGATACCTAATTTACGCCCTAGTTTTTTCCATGCTTGTATGACCTTATATACTGTTTGAAGACCTCTCACCTTTTTTGGAATTAACTGAAACGGACAGTGAATTAAGGCTGAGGGATTATAGGGAAACACGATGCTTCTCTCCAAGTTGTTATTAGTAAAGTAATCCTTATTCAAAATCCAATCTATTGCGATACGCGAGAGGAAAACCAAGTTATATTTACTAAGATCCGGGAGCGCCATACCCCCATATTTTTTGGGAAGATAAAGTTTATTTAAGGAGATTCGCGGTCTTTTACAATTCCAAATGAAGTATCGTAGTGCCCTATTTAAACTTTTCCAATCTCTAACTTTCAATATTACTGGAATATTTTGAAGAGGGTAAAGAATTTTGGGAAGTAGAACCATCTTAAACAAAGCTATACGTCCTGATAGAGATATTGGGAGATTTTGCCAACCTACCATATATTCTTTGATTCTAGCCAAAATAGGAGAAATATTAAGGTTATACCACTCTTGTGGTTTCGTTGAGATATAGATCCCTAAATATTTAAGATGAGTCAAAACTACTTTGAAGGGTATCGTATCAATTGAAGTCTCATTTTTCCTGACCCACATTAACTCTGACTTGGAAATATTGAGCTTATAGCCTGTGAAGGATCCAAATGACTCAGTTATTGAGATCAGCCTTGGGATATTAACTGCTGTGTTGGACATATAGATTAACACGTCATCTGCATATAAAGCAATTTTGGGTTCCACTAATCCAATTCTTATCCCTTGTATTCTCTGTCTTACTTTAATGGCCAAGGATTCAATCGCTAAATCAAATAGAAGTGGTGACAAAGGACACCCCTGTCTTGTACCCCTTTGAAGATTAATTAGATTAGATTCTAGTTTATTAATAATCAGTCTAGTTGTGGACTTATTACAGAGATTTTTAATAAAAAAAGGAAAATTATCTTTGAAACCGAATTGTAGCAGAGAGTTAATAATGTGCTGATGGTAGACCGAATCGAACGCTTTTTCTGCGTCTAACGCAATAATTGCTATATCGGTTTGATCTTGAGTTGGAGCTTCCCGGTGATTATAAAAGTAGTCAAGGACTAGAAATAATTCCCTAACCTTGGCTGCTAGATTCCACCTAGTGAGAAAACCTGCCTGATCTTTGTTTATAAGATCCCTTAATACCTTTTGAAGTCTTTTAGCTAAGATAGATGATAATAACTTATAATCCGCATTAAGTAATGCGATAGGTCTATATGACTCTTTTTTCAGGGGATCTTTCCCTGGTTTCAAAATTAATGTTGTGATAGATGTTGCAAAGGATAAGGGAATAGGTTTGTTATTTACAAAAAAGTGATTGAAAACATTCCTTAAGTGGGGAATTATGATTGGAGCGAGAATCTTATAAAACTCAATAGGGAGAGAGTCTGGGCCAGGCTCTTTATCCAGGCAAGCTTCTCTAATGGCCGTAGCGATTTCTTGCTCAGAGATAGGGGCATTAATATTACTCACTGCTTCTTCATTTAGAATTGGATGGTCAAGTCCTTCCCAGAAAAGTTCTGAAGCTTCTTCATCTGGTTCTTTGTATGAGTAGAGGTCTCTATAGTAGGTATAAAAAGCATCAATAATCTCTTTTGGGTTTTGAAGTAGAGATCCTTGTTCTGAGAGTGAATCAATAGAAGAACTTCCTTGAGCATTTTTAACTAGGTTGGCTAACACTTTACCTGCCTTATTTCCATGCCTATAAAACTTGGCTCTTGTTTTATAATCATCTTGGGTTGTAACATGCAGTAGGAAGTTATCTCTCTCTCTCTTACCCAAGGCGTACCTCCTCCAATTTATTGATGTTGGTTGAGATAAGTATTTGCTATAACTATAAGTAAGTGCTCTCAAGACTTCGTTTTCCCGCAGAGCCATTCTCCGTTTAAAATCAGACATATATGCAATTATTTCCCCCCTCATTACAGCCTTACCAGCTTCCCATGTATTTGGATCATTGACAGTATCAACATTTAAGGTAAAGAATTCAGTCATTCTAGTTGTCAACCACTCTCGGAATTTTACGTTTTTCATTAGAAATTTAGGGAAGAAAAATCGCCGTGTAGTAGGTTTATTTTTGTTTAATGGTATTTTAAGTATTATTGGTGCGTGATCTGAGATAGTGACTTGCGATATTTTTGATGTAGTACCCATTCTTAATAAATTCTCACTAATTAGAAATAGGTCAATTCTGGAAAAAGATCTTACACTCTTAGCTTCGCATGTAAACTCCCTTTGATCCGGGTTCTGAGTTCTCCAAATATCTTTAAGGGCTAGATTTCTAAATAAACTTTTAAACATTTTGCCTTCAAGCTTATCTCTTTTAGCCATTCCTTTAGTAGGTTTTTGCCTGAGCCTATCTATCTGGGCCTTTGGGGTCATATTATAATCTCCTGCTACAACTATGTAGCCTTCACCTATTTGTAATATTTTAGTTTGAAGAAATTCCCAAAAACTTCTTTCGAAGTTATTAGGGGCGTATAAGTTACATAGTGTGAATATGGAGCCAGCCACTTTAATTTTTAAAATCATGATTCTGCTTTTAGGGTCTATATATTCTAATAATATTTCATACGGGTTTTTTTTTCCTATCAGAATGGCTACGCCCCTTTTCCTGCCTACACTTGGCGCAAAAACCACTTCACCTACCCAGGAAGATTTTAACTTTAGGGATTCTTCTGCATTTAAGTGTGTCTCCTGAATAAATCCAATATCTGAATTAAGTTTCCTCAATTGAGAGATTATCATCTTTCGTTTCATTGGAGTTGAAATTCCCCCAACATTCCAAGAGGAAAAAAATCAATTTTTTTATGTTAGACATTCTTTAGCCTCTCCCCTCCCCCCCCCTATCTTCTGAGAAAAAAAAAAAGAAAAAAAAAAAGGGGGGGGGGGGACACCCCCCCTCCCCACCCATCTCTCCCCCTGCACCCCTGCCATTGTTTATTCAGTTTTACCTCCTGAAGGATATTAATAATAAAAAAAGTGAGGAACAAAAATTGCAGATAGTATTTGTAACATACCAAATTCATCAACCTTTTCAATCTTAATTAACTAAATGATTAAATACAATGACTCCTGTTACTTAACACATTTTTCTGCAAAGAACTTTTCTGCAGAAGTATCAAAAAATGTACCTGACCCTGAAACTCTACTTTCAACCTAGCTGGATAAATAACTGTTGCAGTGAGGCCCTCTTTAATCATCCTGCCACAGATTGGTGAGAGCTCCCTTCTTCTCAAGGAGGTTTCATAAGCGAAGTCTTGGAATATTAGAATTTTATTTCCTTCCAGTAAAATAGGAGAATTTTTGCGGGAAGTTTGCATAACTCTAACCTTATCCTGGAAGTTTAAATATTTCACAATTATAGGTCTAGGTCTTGTTCTATCTTCATTTGGTAAGGGAAGTCTCCCCAATCTGTGGGCTCGCTCAACCATTAGGGGCAATGCTTCTTGGGAAATCTTTAGTAGTTGAGGTAAAGTTTCGGCTGCAAAATGCACTAAATCTGCATTCTGATAAGTTTCTGGGACCCCAATTATTCTAATATTATTTCTTTGTGACCTATTTTCTAGATCTTCGATCTTATTCTGTAGCATCCTTAAAGTTAAAGAGTGTGCCTGTAATTTAGTATCCTGTGTAACTGAATGATCTTGGAGATCAGACACCCTTTGCTCTGCTTCTTGAATCCTTGTTGAAAATTGTTTAACCTCCATAGATAGTGTATGCAAATCTTGTTTTATTTCCATTCTAAGGGATTCAAATTTAGGATTCAGAGCTTCTAGAATATCTTTTACTATTATCTGAGAATTAATGGCCTCTCTTGTTTTTACAGAGAGGTCAGGTTCTGAATGTAGTTCAACTGTGGTTTCAGTCGTATTTTTATTCCTCTTGTCTCTAGGTCTGGAAGCCATGGTTGGTGAAGAATTTAAATAGTTTATGTAAACTAAAAAAGCAATTCAATAAAACTGTATAATCTTTAATATTAATCGCTAACTGATTTCGTAAACACACATACATACAAATGCAAAACAAACAATAAAATAACTAGATAAAATAAATTAAAATAAATTAAAATGTTCATTATTCAGATAAAACATGCAGTCAAAATACACTTTCAAAATGTGCTACAATTATGAGTTACCTTTTTCTTTTTTTATCCTTTGTTCAAATATAACATCTTTTCATGAAAGCTCATGAGCGTGCACGTGTTTTAAGCCCAAGATTCTTCAAGGAGCAAGCTAGAACACAATAACTTTTTTTATTAACCAAGCTAGAGAGGGCCAAATCACAAGTAGAGCGGTATTTAACACCCCCGCTAGCTCACTAACTAGAAGTAAGTGTCGGATTTAAAGGGACAGTATACTGTAAAATAGTTTTTCCCTTAATGTGTTTACAATTGCATTTTTTACCAACTGCAGAGTAAAAAATGTATGAAAATTAGCTTTTTAAGGTTTATTTCTGTATATTAAAGCTCTGATTTTGTGTTTTGAAGCCACAGCCTAATAAAATAGGTTGAGCTTGTAGGTATAATCAGATCTCATTACTGTATCACATTGTGCACATATACCTGCTTCTTTATCTTATATCTGTCCTTAAACAATCACCAGTACTTTGAGAGAACAATGGAAAATCAACATTTTATTACCTTATCTCTGCTTTATCACACTGGGAGTGAAATTTATTCTGCTTGCTGTGTTTACAAAGCTTATCTATAGCTGGTACGTGCGGCCACAAACTTTCAGAATAGGTGGGGATACCACATGCTAAATTAACAATTTCAAATGCCAATATAAGGGTAAAGGAGCTACTTGTAAACAATTTAATACACTCCAGCAGGCAGTGGCGTCACTAGGGTTGGTGTCACCCGGTGCGGTAAGTTATGGTGTCACCCCCCCCCCCCCAGAAAGCAGACACACACAAAAACACAGGCACACACACATACAAACACTCAGACACACTTAAAAACATACTCAGATGCACACACAAACACTCGGAAACACACTCAGACACACACACAAAAACACACACACAAAAACACTGAGACACACACACACACAAAAACTCAGACACACACTTACAAAATATGTAAACTGCACTGCATTAATTATAAAGCTCATGCCTAGAGCTGCTCCCTGGCTCAGCAGAGCATCAAATGAAAGATAAACAGAGCACTCTAAAAATAAATCACTAAAGAAAAGTTTTAGGTGCAAACTATGAAAATTCTGCTCTCTGACTCTGTTCCAAGCCTGTCAGTGCACAGCCCCGGGCCGCGTGCCTACCGCTTCTTATGGCCAATCACCTCTGCACTCTGCCCACCCCCAGACCCCCGCCCGCCCTCCTACCTGTTCAGTGTGCACTTAGTGTACCATAACCGTAATGGTCTGGTGGGCATCATACTTGGCTCCTTCATTTTAAAGACAGTGTCAAACAGTCATGCGGTCAGGTGCCAGGCATCCCCTCATGATTTGCCAGTTACCGTTTAGAGAGACAGCACAGCAGTGAGTGACTCCACTGCTCCACATGTCACTGAGCAGTGAGCACAGATAGGCAGGCAGGTTTAGGCTAGCAGCGCAACTTTGCAAGCCCCACGGCATGCCCACAACATTCATAGCGAAATTGGGCAGGGGAGAAGCAAAGTACAAACAAGCAAAAGCAGCCGGGAAAACTATTTGTTGAAATTGCAGCACTGGCTCAAGGGGCAAAAAAATTGTGTGTCTACAACTTCCCCAGTCCCACCAATGTTCACAAATGCCAGCCCCTCTAATAAAAAAAAAATCTATGCATCTCAACATTGTATTTCTTTGAATTTCTTTTTTTTTTTTTTTTTTTTGGTGTCACCCCCTGGAGGGTGTCACCCGGGTGCGGCCCGCCCCCCCCGCCCCCCCCCTAGTGACGCCACTGCCAGCAGGTAAAGTGGATCATTGGGAACAAATTAAAGGGGAGAAAATCTTTGAATAAACTGTCCCTTTAAGTTTAAAGTAAACATTCCAATTTTCTTCACATAGCAAAAAATATGTTCTATTTACTAAAAAATAAATATTTCTACATATATCTGATTTTTTTTGGTACAATATATCTACACACACATATTTATATATATATATATATATATATATATATATATATATATATATATATATATATATATATATATATATACAGGTGGCCCTCGGTTTACAACCGTTCAATTTGCACCATTTCAGAATAACAACCTTTTTTTCAGTCATGTGACTGCTATTGAAAAGCATTGAGAAGCAGCTCATTGATTAAAATAGCCAGTAGGCGGAGCTGTCTCCTTGTGTTGCAGAAAAGATATGCAAGCCAAGCAAGCTGAAATTAATCATTTTAACCAGACCTGAGCTATTGAGCAGCTTGCAAAGGAACAAGATCTTCCTGTCTATAAATCAGTCCAGATTGGAATGCATAGAAAGAACTGTTTGCACAAAAATGCAAGTCTGTGTTGTGTGATTATTTTATTAGGTTTATAATGTTGTTTAGCAAATGTTTTTGTTCATTTAAAGGGACAGTCAACACCAGAATTTTTGTTGTTTAAAAAGAAACATAATCCCTTTATTACCCGTTCCCCAGTTTTGCACAACCAACACAGTTATATTAATACACTTTTTACCTCTGTAATTATCTTGTATCTAAGCCTCTGCTGACTGCCCCCTTATTTCAGTTCTTTTGACAGACATGCAGTTTAGCCAATCAGTGCTCAGTCCTAGGTCACTTTACGTGCATGAGCTCAATGTTATCTATATGAAACATGTGAACTAATGTCCTCTAGTGGTCAAATTGCATTCAGATTAGAGGCAGTCTTCAAGGTCTAAGAAATTAGCATATGAACCTCCTAGTTTTAGCTTTCAACTAAGAATAGCAAGAGAACAAAGCAAAATTGGTGATAAAAGTAAATTGGGAAGTTGTTTAAAATTGCATTCCCTATTTAAATCATTAAAGTTTTTTTTGGACTTGACTGTCCCTTTAACTTAGTTTAATTATATATTCTGTGTTGTGTGATTATTTTATTAGGTTTATAATGCTGTTTAGCATTTAAAGTCTTCATTCAAAGCTTTAAATATAAAGTATTAGGTGTTACTTATGCCAATTTTGAGAGGGGCCTGGAACCTAACTCCCTCACTTCCCATTGACTTACATTATAAACTGGGTTTCAATTTACAACAGTTTCGATTTACAACCATTCCTTCTGGAACCTAACCCCGGCGTAAACTGAGGGCTACCTGTATAGATATATATATATAGTTCACAAAGTGAAAATACCGGCAGCCTCCAGTAAAAACACTTCTTTATTGAGTCACATTAAAAGAAACAAAAGGTTACAACAGTCAGAGCACGCCTGACATGTTTCGGCTTAGTAGACTTAATCATATATTAATATATATATGAATATCTATTTATAGCTACATACAACACATTCTGCTATGTGCACAACATTGGAGTATAACACGTTATTAAATAATAATATTGCACCTAAACAGCACATGAACAGTGACACTGGACAGCGCTATTCATGTTCCTCCCTGCACACCCTGCAGTATGTGTAACTCATAAGTGCCCAGGAAAACATGGCCGAGGTTGCAACCCTAATTGCTGCTCTAGAACTGTATTAAACTAGTATTTCTCAGTTCCAGTCCTCATGAGCCCTAACAGGTCAGATTTTCACGATATATGAACTAGACCACAGGTGAAACAATCAGTAACCATGGTTACTAACTTGCTCTCTCCCATCAGATGATTATTTCACCTAGTTGAGGTGTCATTAAAATCTGGCTGTCATCAGTCTAGAGGACTGGAATTTAGAAACATTGCAGGGATTAAACACATAGTTATAAGCAAACAATAGTGATGTCGCGAACAGTTCTGCCGCGAATAGTTCGCAGCGAACATAGCATGTTCGCGTTCGCAGCGGACGGCGAACATATGCAATGTTCGATCCGCCCCCTATTCGTCATCATTGAGTAAACTTTGACCCTGTAGCCAGTGGCGTCACTAGGGGGGGGGGCGGGGGGGGGGCGGGGGGGGCGGGGGGGGCGGGCCGCACCCGGGTGACACCCTCCAGGGGGTGACACCAAAAAAAATAAATTTTTTTTTTTTTTTTTTTAAATTTTATTGAAATTCAAAGAAATACAATGTTGAGATGCATAGATTATTTTATTAGAGGCTGGCATTTGTGAACATTAGTGGGACTGGGGAAGTTGTAGACACACAATTTTTTTGCCCCTTGAGCCAGTGCTGCAATTTCAACAAATAGTTTTCCCGGCTGCTTTTGCTTGTTTGTACTTTGCTCCTCCCCTGCCCAATTTCACTATGAATGTTGTGGGTGTGCCGTGGGGCTTGCAAAGTTGCGCTGCTAGCCTAAACCTGCCTGCCTATCTGTGTTCACTGCTCAGTGACATGCGGCTCAGGGCTGTGCACTGACAGACTTGGAACAGAGTCAGAGAGCAGAATTTTCATAGTTTGCGCGCCTAAACCTTTTCTTCAGTGATTTATTTTAGAGTGCTCTGTTTATCTTTCATTTGATGTTCTGCTGATCCAGGGAGCAGCTCTAGGCATGAGCTTCCTAATTAATACAGTGCAGTTTACATATTTTGTATGTGTGTGTCTGAGTTTTTGTGTGTCTCAGTGTTTTTGTGTGTGTGTTTTTGTGTGTATGTCTGAGTGTGTTTCCGAGTGTTTGTGTGTGCATCTGAGTATGTTTTTAAGTGTGTCTGAGTGTTTGTATGTGTGTTTGCCTGTGTTTTTGTGTGTGTCTGCTTTCTGGGGGGGGGTGACACCATGACTTACCGCACCGGGTGACACCAACCCTAGTGACGCCACTGCCTGTAGCTCACAGTCACAAGACACATTCCAGCCAATCAGCAGCAGACACTCCCTCCCAGACCCTCCCACCTCCTGGGCAGCATCCATTTTAGATTCATTTGGAGCCTGCATTCTTAGTGAGAGGAGGGACAGTGTAGCTGCTGCTGATTTAATAGGGAAATCGATAGCTAGGCTAGTGTATTCAGTGTCCACTACAGTCCTGAAGGACTCATCTGATCTCTGCTGTAAGGACAGCACCCCAAAAAGCCCTTTTTAGGGCTAGAACATCAGTCTGCTTTCCCCCCCCCACCCTGTGTAATCTAATTGCAGCCTGCCTGCCAGCTCAGGCTCACAGCGTATACTGTGCCCACTTGCCCAGTGCCACCACTCATATCTGGTGTAACAGTAGTGTACATTTAAAAAAAAAAAAAAACTTTTTTTAATTTGAAATAATAGCAGTCAGTTTCCTTCACACGTGAGCGTTTCAGGTCCTGTCAGGGCACAGTGTGACACCAGTGCAAGTCATATCTACTAAAACAGTAGTGTACATACATTTAAAAAAAACAACAACCTTTTTTTACTGTGAAATAATAGCAGTCAGTTTCCCTCACACGTGTGTGTTCCAGGTCCTGCCAGGGCACAGTGTCACACCAGTGCAAGTCATATCTGCTAAAACAGTAGTGTACATTTAAAAAAAAAAAATACCCTTACACTACCTGAACGATACAACATCATACCTGATGTTTTAAAGCACGTTATTCCAAACAATTTAGGAATGTTAGGTGATTTATGCCCTTTATGGATTAAAACCAGACTCTGCATCAACTATGTAATTTTCCATGGGAGTTTGCCATGGATCCCCCTCCGGCATACCACAGTCCAGGTGTTAGTCCCCTTGAAACAACTTTTCCATCACTTTTGTGGCCAGAAAGAGTCCCTGTGGGTTTTAAAATTCGCCTGCCTATTGAAGTCTATGGCGGTTCGCCCGGTTCGCCGGTTCGCAAACTTTTGTGGAAGTTCGCGTTCGCCATTCGCGAACGCAAAATTTTAGGTTCGCAACATCACTAGCAAACAATAGATCATTTACCGAACACATTAGTACATTTTCTTTTTGCACTTTTATGTCACTTTAATACATTAAAGCCACATATAAACTACTAGTATGTAATGCCAAACTTATATAATTATACAAAAATAATAATTTAGGAGGAAGAAGAAAACAATAAGAAAAAAATGGTTTTATTTCTGCAATGTCTATCATGATATATGTTTGTCATCCTTATATATGTACTCTCTTTATGTGAAAGTTATCAGTGGCAGTTCTAGAGAAGGAGCAAGGGATGCAAAGCACCCAGTCTTCTATTTTGCACCCACATTTGGGCTGAGGAGGAGTGTAAAAAGTGACTACTTTCCGACCCTGTCCTTTAAGGCAGGCAACATCTAACAAATGCCTAACCAAACCCCAAGACCACCTGGCTCTGCCCTCAGAACACAAACAACTCCACATTTTCCTAGGCTGCCCCTGCCCAAATAATACCCATAACTATACCCCCACCCACAATGCTTCATAATCCTTCATCCTTTAAAGAACCAGTAAGGAGTGTTTGACTCCCCCAATAAGGTTTTTTGCACCACTGCTGCAAGCAGTAAAGTATAACAAAATGTGATTCTCTGGTTTTGTGGTAAAATTTTGTCTTAAAGGGCCATGATACCCAAATGTTGAAACACTTGAAAGTGATGCAGCATAGCTGTAAAAAGCTGACTAGAAAATATCACCTGAACATCTCTATGTAAAAAAGAAAGATTTTTTACCTCAAAATGGCCTAAGTATTCAAACCCCAATGTAAAGGACAATAAGCAGCAAATCAGTATGTCTGTCCCAGGACAGGCAAGGGAGTGAGCCTTGTGCTTATTTCCCTATTCAGTTTAAGGAAGTTTACTATGAAATCTCATGAGTTCACAGTAAAAGAGTTCATGACCTCAGCACTGTTTATGCTGATTGGCTGCAGTTCATGCCTTTATATTTTTTTTTTTACCTGCAGCTGGGCAGTAACTGCGCAGTAACTGAAGTATAACATTTTACACAGAACTTACTCTGCTGAGCTGAGTAAATTGTGAGGTAAAATATCTTCCTTTTTTACATAGAGATGCTCAGGTGATATTTTCTTGTCAGCTTTTTACAGTTATGCTGCATCAGTTTCAAGTGATTTAGCATCTGAGTATTATGTCCCTTTAAGTGTCTCTGTTCTGAGTTATAGTAACATGTCGGGTGATCTTCTTTGATAGTTAAAGGGACACTAAACACTTTGAGATGGTGATTACAATGATAAACTGTGTATATAAATAAAACTCTGCAATATACTTTCATTATTTATTTTGTCTCATTTTCCTGTAATTACATTCTGATGTTGTTAGCTTTTCAGTTCCTGTTAGAAATAGAAGTGCAGAACACTGTTCTATTCCACGCAGCCATTAGCAGCCTGCACACTCTTCTGACCTATTTTTAACTGTCCCTAATTGGTTACAGCAGAGAAGGTAACCTAAGTTACAACATGGCAGCTCCCATTGTTTTATAGACACTAAGGGGCCTTTTTAACAAAGGTCTGTTGGACACTGACCTCGCTGAATGCGGAGAGCAATACACTCTCCGTATTCAGCATTGCACCAGCAGCTCTTGTGAGGGGCACCCAGGGGGGTGTCAATCAACCCGATCGTACTCGATCGGGTTGATTTGCGGTGATGTCTGTTCACCTGCTCAGAGCTGGCGGACAGGTTATGGAGCAGCGGTCTTTAGACAGCCGCTTCATAACTGGTGTTTCTGGCAAGCCTGCAGGCTCGCCAGAAACACGGTCCATCAAGCTCCATCCGGAGCTTAATAAATGGGTCTCTAAAACTTTACACTTATTTTGTTAATATTTAAACAGCTAATGAAACTTTAAAACAGCCATCTACATCTTATTCTCAGACTAATGTTTTCTTTAAATGCATCTTTCTATCTAGCATTTATTTAGTGTTTAATGTCCCTTTAACATTAGGCAAATAAGAGCTACGGTGATACAGCAATAACAAAAGCTAATGGAATGTTGTGATTAATGTCAGTGTGTTTGTATAACTTGCAATAGTGACACAAGTTAATGTTTAGAGGTTACAAATATATAAACATATCTAACCTTAAAAAAACAAGTAGGTTGAAGGTGTTAAAATGTTTTTCATTCTTACATGTTATTTGATGATGATCAAGTTGTTTAACCTCTTTGTTGCCAATCTGGCACCCAAGTAAATAAACTTAATTTGACCTTACTGTAAAACGTGTTGTAAAATGAAAGAAGAAAGATGCAATTAGAAGTGTTTTATAGGTTAAAGGGGTGTGAAAACCAAAAATAGTCTTTTGTGATTCAGACAGACTAAGTAGCTTTTTAAATCAACTCACAGGTACAATACGCGCTAAGCCGAACTGCAAAACAAAGCAGGAGACATTAACATAACATCCTAAGAGCAGATAATGCTCATCAGAAAGAATTAACGCACGCAAAAAAACTGAGAGCTATAGGGAATTTAATGCAACAAGAACCAGATGTGCGCATAGCTGAGGACAATAGTGCACTAACCTGACGTGCGTAAAATGCCCAAAACACAAAGGAACTATAGGAAGACTAAAGGGCCATGTGCTAACCCGACAGGAGTTAATCTGGCTTGCACAATTGCGACTTGCATAAACCTAAAGGCTGACGTGTGAAATTTAAACTAATCACGCCAAAAATGGAGGCAAAAGACAAGTCCCTGCAACCAAATATGGAAGGTTTATAAAAAAATTCCCATGAGGAGAAAAAAGAATCTCAAACCATACCCTATATACATCACTCTTACAAGCACTGTACTCTGAGGGGAAACCAGACATCAATATAGACGGAAAATCCCTCTCTCTGAAGAATCAAATGCTCATCTTCATTCTTCAACCACTTCCAGTGGAGGCAAAGTAAAGACTGAGGTGGGAGGGGTTTTACAGGGCTCTTGTGGTTTGGAAATCTTTGCCATCTCTTAGTGGAAGAGAAGAGTAAATTGCAGGAGTAATGGATAATGGACTCTCACCATCTGTATGAAAAAAAGGGGTTATCCTCATATAAATAAGGGTCTGTTGATGAAGTTAGATAACTTTGATTTGCACTTAGAGGCTCCATGAGTCTCTATGCAAATGGACATTTATTACTATTGCCAAAGTGATCACCCAGCTATTAATATTTATATAGGGGATTTATTTTTAAGAGGGTTTTAAGAGCTTTAAAATAAAAGTATTGGGGGTCTCTAGGTCAGTTTGATGGCCTGTAATATGGATATATTTATGTTATCTTTATTAAAAATAGTGTATAATACTGTATTTTTTTTTAAAAGTGTTTTAAACTTTTTCTTCCATTTAAGACCATTTGAAAGTTCTGGTGATGAGCTTTCAACTGGTGGGTCTTTGGTGTTTCTAGGGCTTAAAGTGATTGTAAAGTTTAAAAAATTAAAGCCCAGTATATAAAAATACTCCTAAAAACAGGGGAACTTTAATTCACGAAACCTTACAATTATGCTTTTAAAAAAAAAAAAAAAAAAAAATACTTACCTTGTTCTGTATTTTGCATATGGATGATGAATCCGGCTTCCTCCAGTCATTGAGTGCCTCACGAGGTGGATGTCAAAGGGGGCACGCAACGATTGAATTAAGCTGGATTTGAATTGTCATCTGCAAAATACAGAAGAAGATGAGGGTAGAGTATCGCCCGTCTGTTTACAGTAACGAAAAGTTTTTTGTTTTTTTTAAAAAGCGTCATTGTAAAGTTTAATTAAAGTGCCCCTGTTTTTAAGAGTGTTTTTAGGGTTTTAATTCATTAAACTTTACCCTCTCTTTAAGAGAGATAAGATCAAGGAGTTTGAATACCAACCCTTCCATCCAGCTTCTTTATTTTTCTGGGCTTGGTGATGTCACAACGCACAAGTGATGCAGTAGCCCTAGACCACCAGGGATGCTGGGTACGTTTAGGAGGGGAAGAGATGAGCTTCGATAGCCCCCATCCGCAATAAATACATTGTGCATTGTACATGTTTAAGCAAAAACTTCTGCTTCTGAGAAGTTAAAAATGGAATATTTTGGATTATCAAATTATCTTTCCTCTTTCTCCTCTGAAATATGAAATGAAACTCAAACAATAAGGTTTATGCAAGGGTATGAGTAATAGGTTTTGCAACATTAATTACTACTTAGGATGAAAGGCATGCTTGTAGGCCTGGTTATACTGGAGTGTGCAGGACACCATTCTATTGTGTGTCAGTGTGTAAGTATGTCTAAGACCTGACCCTATGTGCCAATAAAAACAAAGCTTCCATCCCAGAAACCTCCTTAAAGGAACAGTAAAATCAAAATGAAAAGTTCCCAATTCAGCTAGAGCATGCAATTCTAAACAGTTTTCCAATTTACTTTTAAAATCTAATTTCCTTTTCTTGGTATCCTTTGTTACTGGGAGCTAGCTATTTAAAGGGATATAGAAGATAAAATTAAACATTCATAAATGTGTTTAAGACGAATCATTTGTAATGAGTTATATGAAAAATTAGTTTTTCAGGATATTCGTTGCTAAACTATTCGGTATTCATTTAGCTTAAAACTAAACAAATACTGAATGTTTGTTAACATTTACATTAGTCTTCGTTAAAATGGATGTAAATGTAAATTTGTTGCAGGTGGCACAGTGTCACCTGTAGGACATATTTACCCTATGGGGAGCTGTGCTAATCTGACACTGAGGAGCCAATTTATCAAGGGCCGAATGGCCCGTGATGCCCCTGATTCCGTGAAAGTCTTAAGGCTCGCCGGAAACATAAGTTAAGAAGCAGCGGTCTCCTTAACTCGTCCACCCGCTCTGAGGCATCAATCTGCCTGATCCTATACAATCGGGTTATTTGACACCCCTTGCTAGCAGCCGATTTGCCGCAAATTTGTAGGGGACGGCATTGCACAAGCAGTTTACCAGAACTGCTTGTGCAATGTTAAATGCCGACATCGATATCTGGCGGACATAATACACTACAGCGTATCATGCCTTCCAGACATTGTTAAATCGGCCCCTGAGTCTAGGACCGTGCTAATAGGAGGATTAATGCGGCGGCTCCCGGAACCTGCGCTAAAGGACATCTCCTTTATAGCTTTTAAAGCTAATTTCAATGAAAACCAATATATACTAAAAAATTTAGTTTAAAGCAAAAAGAATATCTAATACAGGTACAAATCCCCAAATTTGGAATTCCAAAATCCAAACTTATTCTAAAATCCAAACTCTTTAATTAATATTTTTTGAAAATAAAATGATCAAAAATGACTATTTTTTCCTGCGTATCACAATCTTCTCTGTCTGTGCCTTTTGTTTTCGAAAATGCAAATAATAATCTATATTTATTTGAAACAACAAATATTACCTGATTACAGAACTGTATAATCAACCCCTTAATAAACAGGGTACGTCGCTGGTCTTTCTATGGGGTGTGTTTTTTAATAGCGTGGTCTCCCTCTGCAGGAGGGAGGGTCTAATAACAAGACCTGCGCTATTACAACCAGACAAACCCTTAATGACCAGCGGCAACGGTACAGGGTACATTGCGGTCCTTAAGAGGTTAAGATTGATATAAATCTACCTTTAGGTTACATTTATAAGCTGTATTATAATATGTAAATACTACTTAAATGACATAAGATAATGTTGTTTACACTTGGCTCCATCCCCTCTCCAAACTGTTTCATTTTACAGAGGCAAATATTCCAAAATCTAAACTATTACTAAATCTAAAGCTTTTCTGGTCCCAAGCAATTTGCAGAAAGGGTTTTCTACCTGTATTTGTAACAAAACAAATGCACATCTGTAATATTCATGATTCAGATAGAGCAGTGTTTTTCAACTCCCAGTCCTGAAGCCACAGCCACAGGCCAGGTCTTTATGATATCTGATATCTATCTATATAACTAGAGCACAGGTGAAATAATCAGCTGGTCGGTAACTATGGTTACTAACCTGCTCTCACCCATCACCTGTGCTTTAGGTGTACCTTGAGGATTGGTGTTGAAAAACACTGATATAGAGTGTAGAGTTTTAAAAAGCTTACATTTAAAGTGGGTTTTTTTTTTAAACTCCTATGTCACTTTAAAGGGACAAAAAAAAAAACAGAATTTTTCTTTCATGATTTAGGCAGAACATACAATTTTAAACAACTTTCCAATTTACTTCTATTATCAAATTTGCTTCATTTTCTTAGTATCTAGTGTTGAAAGAGCAGCAATGCACTACTGTCCACTAGCTGAACACATTGGCATCTATTTATCAAGCCGTCAACCACAAATACGCTGGAATTCCGCAGCGTATTTGTGGCGAGCCTGATTCGCCTTAGTTATCAAACCCCACAAACCGGCCAAAGTAGAATTTTGTGACGTAACATACGATCCGCCGGAATCAGTCTGACACAGATCGATGCTTACGTCACTACAGATGTTCCGAACGCAAGTTCGGCACTATCTGACTACTTTTGCTAGTTATCAAAAATCTACCAGGTACTCTCTGCACTATTCCGGCCCAGCGTACCTGGTTTTCAATCATCCGCCCTGGAGGCAGCGGATGCCATAGGAATCAATGGGAGTCGGAAAGCAGCGAAAGCTTATGTTCGCTGCTGCACGATAACGCTTGATTCCTATGGGAATGTTTACACCTAACACCCTAACATGTACCCCGAGTCTAAACAACCCTAATCTGCCCCCCCCTACACCGCCGCCACCTACATTATACTTATTAAACCCTAAATAAAGTGTTTAACCCCTAAACCACCGCTCCCGGACCCCGCCGCAACTAAATAAAGTGTTTTACCCCTAAACAGTCGCTCCCGGAGCCCACTGCCACCTACATTAAATTTATTAACCCCTAATCTGCCGCCCCCAATGTTGCAGACACTATATTAAATTTATTAACCCCTAAACCTAAACCTAAGTCTAACCCTAACACCCCCTAACTTAAATATAATTTAAATAAATCTAAATAAATATTACTATCATTAACTAAATTATTCCTATTTAAAACTAAATACTTACCTGTAAAATAAACCCTAAGATAGCTACAATATAACTAATAGTTACATTGTAGCTATCTTAGGGTTTATTTTTATTTTACAGGCAACTTTGTATTTATTTTAACTAGGTACAATAGTTATTAAATAGTTATTAACTATTTAATAACTTCCTAGTTAAAATAATTACAAATTTACCTTAAAATAAAACATAACCTAAGTTACAATTACACCTAATACTACACTATAATTAAATAAATTAACTAAACTAAATACAATTAAATACAATTAAAAATAATTATCTAAAGTACAAAAAAAACAAACACTAAATTACAGAAAATAATAAAATAATTACAAGATTTTTAAACTAATTACACCTAATCTAATCCCCCTACCAAAATAAAAAAGCCCCCCAAAATAAAAAAAAGCCCTACCCTACACTAAATTACAAATAGCCCTTAAACGTAATCATCTCTTTTGCCTGTAAAAAAAGAAATACAACCCCCCAACATTAAAACCCACCACCCACACAACCAACCCAACTCTAAAACCCACCCAATCCCCCCTTAAAAAAACCTAACACTAACCCCTTGAAGATCACCCTACCTTGAGAAGTCTTCACCCAACCGGGCCAAAGTCCTCCACGAAGCCGGCAGAAGTGGTCCTCCAGACGGGCAGAAGTGGTTCTCCAGATGGGCAGAAGTCTTCATCCAGACGGCATCTTCTATCTTCATCCATCCGGCGCGGCTCCATCTTCAAGACATCCGACGAGGAGCATCCTCTTCCATCGATGTCTTCTTCCCGAATGAATGTTGCTTTAAATTACGTCATCCAGTGGCTGGATGGAGGATGCAGAGGGTGGCAGAGGGAGTAGCAGGGCCTGTTGATGGAGTATTGCAGGTTGGTGTTGGGATGTTGCTCCGGATAGAATGTGTTTTGTTTAAAAAGTAGTCTGCTAAGTCTTAAACACTTAAGACAGATGAGGGGGGTGGAGCAGGAGGGTAGAGGAGAGAGTTAAAGGTGGAGAAGAGTCATTTAGGGTTTGAGGAAAGAATAGATATAAGAGAAGAGAAGCAGGTTTGCTTGGCTAAGTGAAGGGCACAAGTGTATGAATGAAGCATAAACTTATAGTGTATGAAGTCAGGTTTAAAGTGAGTTTTCCTCCAGACACGCTCAGCAGTACGGGAGCATTTTGCAAATAGCGTGTTTGCTGAGAGTGCCAGGGCTGCAACTGATGGCGTGAGGTTTTGCGCAGCTGGGGAGGGGCAAGTGTGTCTAGTGCAGAGGATAGAGTTTTGTTATAGTGGGATGTTGCAAGATCAGGGCAGGTTATAGTGGAAGTGTGAGGGAGGAGATCTTGAATAGTTTTTGAAAATTGGAGCGGATCCACAGCATGCAGAGTTCTACAGCTGCGGAGGCGGGATGGAGGAGTTGGTTTAGCTGTTGCATTAATATTATAGGTGACCAGGAGAACAGGCGAATACAGTGGACTTCAAAGGAAGAGAAGGAGAGAGATGGGATTGGAGGTAGGTACTGATAAGTGCAAGTGCGGGAGAGCAGGATCCCAACACCACCGCCACGTTTCTCACCTGGCCTAGGGGTATGGCTAAAGTGAAGACCACCATGTGTGAGAGTAGCAGTGGAAACTGTGTTGGAAGGAGATAGCCAGGTTTCGGTAATTGCTAAAAGGGTGAAAGAATTTGAAATAAACAGGTCATGAATGGTTGTAAGTTTATTGCAGACAGAGCAAGAGTTCCATAGTGCGCAAGTGAAAGGAGTGTGCGCGTATGGGATGCATTTGATGGAGATGAGGTTATGTGTGTTGCTTTTATTAAAGTTACTATAAGGAGTGCGTGATTAATGGTGGGAATGAGTGTGGGTCCAGGATTTGGAGAGATGTCACCTGATGTTAATAGCAGCCAGATGGAAAGTAAGAGTAGGTGAGAATGAGATTTATAGCAGTGGGGGCATTTCTGTGAGGTAGTGCAGTTTAGTGACATAGATTTTAAAATAGAAAGTAGTTTATGAGAGCTAAGGTAAGGAGTGGAAAGGAGAGATGGGCCTATATAAAGTGCATGTGGAGAAGGGTAAGGTATGTGATGTGCATGTGAGCTAAGGTAAGGAGAGGAGAGAGGGGCCAATATAAACTGCCTGTGGAGAAGGGTAAGGTATGAGCATGTGAGCTAAGGTAAGGAGAGGAGAGGAGAGGAGAGAGGGGCCAATATAAACTGCCTGTGGAGAAGGGTAAGGTATGAGCATGTGAGCTAAGGTAAGGAGAGGAGAGGAAAGAGGGGCCAATATAAACTGCCTGCTGGGTAAGGTATGAGCATGTGAGCTAAGATAAGGAGAGGAAAGGAGAGAGTGGCCAATATAAACTGCCTGTGGAGAAGGGTAAGGTATGAGCAAGTGAGCTAAGGTAAGGAGAGGAAAGAGCGGCCAATATAAACTGCCTGTGGAGAAGGGTAAGGTATGAGCATGTGAGCTAAGGTAAGGAGAGGAGAGGAAAGAGGGGCCAATATAAACTGCCTGCTGGGTAAGGTATGAGCATGTGAGCTAAGATAAGGAGAGGAAAGGAGAGAGTGGCCAATATAAACTGCCTGTGGAGAAGGGTAAGGTATGAGCATGTGGGCTAAGGTAAGGAGAGGAGAGGAGAGAGGGGCCAATATAAACTGCCTGTGGAGAAGGGTAAGGTATGAGCATGTGAGCTAAGGTAAGGAGAGGAGAGGAGAGAGGGGCCAATATAAACTGCCTGTGGAGAAGCGTAAGGTATGAGCATGTGAGCTAAGGTAAGGAGAGGAAAGGAGAGAGTGGCCAATATAAACTGCCTGTGGAGAAGGGTAAGGTATGAGCATGTGAGCTAAGGTAAGGAGAGGAAAGGAGAGAGGGGCCAATATAAACTGCCTGTGGAGAAGGGTAAGGTATGAGCATGTGAGCTAAGGTAAGGAGAGGAGAGAGGGGCCAATATAAACTGCCTTTGGAGAAGGGTAAGGTATGAGCATGTGAGCGTGCCTCTGGAGTAGGCATGAGGCTGTTAAAAGGAAAAGTAGTTCTGAAAACATAGCAGAATTTCAAGTGCAAATTTTTTGTTTTAAATAGAAAATATTTAACTTGCCTCAAATCTTCCTCAAATCTCTTTCAATTCTTGACTTATTCTTAGCACTGCCACTTAAAGATGTCACTTAGAGAGAGGGTAGCTTAGAGATGGTGTTCTCTGCAAATGCTAAACCCTGCAAATGCTTTCCCTAAAGCTGATCTTAAATATATAGGGCTTCTGAGGACAGCTGAGTTAGATCAATTAACTGAGTGGAGACAGGGAGATGAGTAACACACAAGTGAGACAATTAATAACTAAAGCTAGATCAAAGGGATAGATGCACATAAAACAAAATTGGGTGGGGATTAGTCAATTAATTAAGCTAAGTTAAAAAATTAGGAAATACAAATGCTGGGGACAGGGTGTGATCAGATACAGGCATAGAAGGAAGTTTAGATGGGGGACATAGAATACGTTATAAAGCAGTGTTTAAAAAGATCCAGGAAAAAAACAGCAGTTTGGATAGGGGACATACCTGAAAGTGAATGAAATAGCAGGGTTAGTTTAGGATTGAATAGGTAGCATTCTATCCTGTTTGTAGATCTTTACTAATTCTTAGCACTGCCACTTAATGATGTCACTTAGAGAGATGGCAGCTTAGAAATGGTGTTCTCTGCAAATGCTAAACCCTGCAGATTAGGGATTAATAAATGTAGGTAGGTGGCGGCGGTGTAGGGGGGGCAGATTAGGGGTTAATAAATATAATGTAGGTGGCGGCGGTGTAGGGGGCGGAAGATTAGGGGTTAATAAGTATAATGTAGGTGACTGTTAGTTAACAGTTTACTTGGTGCGCTGCTTTTTGACAGCTTTTTTGGTAACTTTGGAGAACGTATTTAGGTCCGCGGCAGCGATGTTAGGCGATCTTAGGCGAGCGCATTGGTGCCGTCGAATGCAAGTAAGTTGACGGCTTGATAAATAGATGCCATTGGGTTAGCCAATGACAAGAGGCATGTACTTGCAGCCACCAATAAGGAACTAGATCCTACTAGTGATTGATGCTTCTGGACCTACCTAGGTACCTAGGTATGCATTTTAACAAAGGATACCAAGAGAACAAAGCAAATTATATGATAAAAGTACATTGGAAATTGTATGCTCTATCTAATTCATGAAAGCAAAATGTAGGGTTTCATGTCCCTTTAAGTAACTCCTTGGATTTTAAATATGTTCAGAGGTAATTAACAAATAATTATTCTAATAATCTTTTAAATCTGGCATTTTCATTGGTATGGATAGAAAAAACCTCACCGGATAGATTGGTATCTCTCACTTATGACAGATGGCTCCAGGGTCATATATATGGTCTTAAATTCTCAAAACCATTGCAAATGTATTTAAATACAGGGTAGGTATACAGACAAAATGCCCTGGTTTATTAGATTATATTATTTTTAGTATGGTTTTGTACAATACACAGTCTAAATCATTCACCGACCGTGGCTGATTACTGGGAACTATATACGTATAATACTGATTGACTCACTTGTACTATGACATTTAATAATAAATTAAAATTATAATAATTATTTTTCCTCAAGAATGTCCTTTAAAGGTCAGAAACAGTAGTGAAGAAGTGGGGAAAAGGTGATTTGTAAGGGGAAATGTGTAATATGTGTTTCTAAGGATTAAAATGAAAGATTATTTAAAGCTCAGTTCCTACAGGGAAGGGACACTATTCCCACCTTGGTAAAGTATGGCAGCTGAGAATATAGCGCTTCTATAGGGCAGCATATAAAGTAAACTGACTCATTTTATTTAATCTATGAAGAAACAAGGATAACGGAGCCAGGATGCCAGTGCAAACGTTGGTTTATTCAGGTAGGAGACAACAGGTAGACAAGGCTCCTTCTGACGTGTTTCGTGCATACATGTGCTTCATCAGAGATCTGAGCTTCCTGAGCATAAAGGGTTCATTTGAATGAGTGTGAATATCTTTTATTTTTTACTCAAGTAAATTTGAATATTAAGAGTGTATGACTACAATATATTTTTTAAAAGCGATTTCCTCCAAACCTATCTTATATCTCTCTTGTATACTATTTGTTATTTAGCTGTCATTGTTGTGGTATGTTTCTATGTCATCAAAAGGTTACAAGGTGCGCTCGTCTCTTGTATCACCAAGACAAATTATTCAGTGAAGCTGTTGCAAAAGTCATTTACTGATTCATCTGATTTAAGCTATGCCAACTGTGTGGTACAAAAACATGATTTGAGATTCATGACAAACCCTTTTTTTCCCCAGATGTATGTTTTCTTAATTTTCTGTAAAACCTCTGGAGGGCATTTTTTCAGGGGTCATTTTTCTTACGTTTAGCTAGATTTACCTACTATATTAAATATTTTGTTTGGGCACCTTAACCCCATTCAGTGGTGGTTATTGCGATGGGTTGGACTTGAAATGTTTCAAAAAAGCAAACCAAAATGTATTTTATGGTTTGAAAATGGGGCAGTAATTAGATTACAAAGAATAGTAACATAATTTAATTTATTAAAGGGACATCCGTTTAATTAAAGGGATATTAAACACATTGAGATTTTTATATAAAATGTTTAATATGTATTAAAAAATACTTTGCAATATACTTTAATGATTAACTTTGACCCCTTTTACAGTAATTTAAATTTGAAAATTGTAGACTTTTTAATTCCTGTTAAAAGAAGTGCAGACTCAAAGCTTAAGAGTATGATACCCAAATGTTTAAACACTTGAAAGTGATGCAGCATAGCTGTAAAAACCTAATAGAAAATATCACCTGAACATCTCTATGTCAAAAATGAAGATATTTACCTCAAAATGCCTTAAGTATTCACACCCCACTGTAAAGAGACTTTGAGCAGACAAACAGAATACTAGTCCCAGGACATGCAAGGGAGTGTGCATCTGGCATGTGCAGGCACAGTCATGTTGTTTCCCTATTCAGTTTAAGGAAGTTTACTATAAAATAACTCATGAGATCACAGCAAAGCAATGCATGACCTCAGCACTGAAGCAATTGTAAGGTAAAATATCTTCCCTTTTTACATAGGGATGTTCAGGTAATATATTCATATAACACAAACAAAAGAAAAGTGTGCTCTACAGCTTTACCATATCAACAGTAGAAAATAGATCATTTCAATATACTTTACTGATAGCCTTTTATCACATAAAAATATATACATCAAAACCACCAGTGTTATATTAAAACACATTCATAAAAAACTTTAGACCAAGTGCCAAGTGCCCATATGACAGATAATAGTCCAATCTCAAAGTCTGTAGTAAAGGCTGGGGATATTTTGTATCAGTTCTAAACTTCACCTTGTCAGATGGGTTACCATTCAAATTTACAAAGTTACACGGTCAGAACCAAAAATCTTATCCGCAGTTGGAGAATCACCCGGTGCACCTCCACACATAAATCTGTGTATTACTCACTGCCTCCTCTGCACTACCACTTGATTATGCCAGTGTCCATAAGTGATTTCACTCACGCATTCTATTTAAGCTACTGTAACGGCATGAAACGTGTCCGATGGAGATCCCCTCCTTTTTTTTTGAACACCTTCAATAAAGACTTTTATTATCATTCAAATTGACTGTGCTGCTGAACATTTTCTTGTATTTTACACTCCATCATTCAAGCCTCCATCACTCACTTTCTGCTGCTTCTGTATCTGGCGGTCACGTGGGACCTATCCGTCAATGGGTTCTCTTTTCTGTGTTTGTTATACTCCTATGAAACTTCCCCAGTCTGAACAGGGTTTAAACAGAACACTCTGTTCTATAGATTGTTGAACTAGTCTTTCATACAACTTGCTTTTAAAATCCCATCTACATGTTTCAGTCTGCCAAGTGCATTTATCAACTTCTAGGGATCATCAAAAAAATAACATTTTGTATTATATTTGATATAATTGCGTTATAACTCATATAAATATATACTTAACATTTTCCAAATTTGTTACATTAGAGTCAAATGTTAGAGACACTTTTTTCTTTTTTGTTAGTACCCATTTTTTCTATTTAATAAAAAATAATAATATTTAAATAAAACTATATATATTTTGGGGGGGCGGAGCTGGGCTCATCCAAGATGGCGGCGTAATTCCGAGCTCCACTGATGGCATAGCATTTAAAGCTTAAATCAGGGTGTCCAAGATAGTAATCAAGCCATCTGCATCAATACCGGAGCTCTGTGAGTAAAATCAGAACTGCTCTCCACCACAATTGCAAATGCTGGGGTTCCCCTGCGAGGCCTGACCGAGTACAAAATCAGCTACGCAGATAGAGGAGCAAAGCACGGAACAGACAGAGCAAAGGACAGGAGACCTCTGGATTATGCGGTCTGGCATGAATAGTGGCGAGTGACACTGAAGGGGCTTTCTATCTTCCCCACACGCAGCATAGGCTGCAGCAGTCACTGGTCGATACACGGCATAGAAAGAGGTGATACTGAGGGTTACAGAACACAGAAAGATATAACCCCCAACTAACGGAGACAACTATTAAAAAGGGTCAATTTTGATACAGTTAAATGTACAAGGGCATTGTGGAAAATTAACACAGTATAGATCACATAGGCCTGAGACAGCACATGGGCCTAAGCTGAGAGTGTTTCACTGCCACAGTAATCGCTACCCAGAGCAATATAGAACAAGGGAACCATCCTTACAAGAGACTTACTTGAAAACTCATATAAGAAAGGACTGGTGGCTCTATAACAAACAACAAACCCCTTGTTTGGGACCTAAGCCACATGTCCTACACCTGGCATCAAAGCAAAAGCCTAAACAAGACAAAGCGAACAAGCCCCAGACAGGCAAGAACAACTCAGTCACATTCTACTTTAGTACAGCAGAACAAACTCCTCACAGTGAAAATGTGGCGCCTGTGGTCGTCTCCACACAAACAGATATATCTTCGGAGGCCGAACAAAACACACACGTTCTAATTCAAATTCCAGCAGATGTGCTTTCTTCCCTCCCATCTAAGCAAGATATCGCGGACATTGTCCGGGCATGTGTGAGGGAGGAATTGGCAGATTTAAAACAGGATGTCCACGCATTAGGCTTTAGGGTAGAGGCACTAGAAGAAGGCAACGACACCATGAGAGAGGAATTTAACCAATTACAACTAAGATATGACCACCAACAACACTCCATGGAAATGCTGTATGACAAGGTAGATGACCTGGAAAATAGGAGCCGCAGGAAAAACTTGCGCAATTTGTGGCATCCCTGAATCCGTCCTGCCAAAAGACCTTCCTACCTACCTGCCAGCCCTATTCAATCACTTGAAAGGGCCAACTCCACAGAATCCATTCCCTGGGAGAGGGCTCACAGGGCGATGTGTGAAACCTCAGGACTCAGCTCCTCCGAGGGACATCATTATTAAATTAATAAACTACCATGACAAAGAAGAGATACTAGGCCTTTTCGAGGAAGAACCAGCCGATTACATTCAGGGGCACAGTCTTGCAGTTTTTTGCAGACCTTTCTCAGAGGACCCTTCAACAAAGGAGAGAATTTAGTCCCCTGACACAACTTCTCCGGTTAAAGAGAATTCCATACCGCTGGGGCTTCCCAACCCAACTCCTGGTCATTCATGAAGACAGGAGACAAATCTGTAAAGATGTCTCAGAGATTGGAGCTTTCTGCAAGGCCCTAAACATGGAGGCACCACGGATGCCACAGCAGGAGAAAGAATCAACGTCCTCACAAGACACAGAGTCCCCTAATGCTTCACACAAATGGATGCTGGCGTGCACCCAACAGAAAAGAACTCTTGCACCTCAACAAACCCAGGACCCAAAGACTCAGAGGACAATACGACCTATGTCTCCGAGACCAAGAACTGGACACTGATTACCAGAGATATTTCTGGCCTCTTTAACTCCACTTTGAGCCACAGTGTGGAACTGGTTCATTGAAATGTTTTGATATACTTAACTTAAACTGCAATTTTTCACTCTGTTTATTGTTTGGGATAGATTATGTGAATTGACTTGCTATGCCCTTAATAATTTAAGTAAAGCTTGTAAGTTGGCCCCCAATATCATTGGCACTAAACTGTGTTTAAATATGCTGCAATCACGTATTCCCCAATTTCCCTCAGAATTGGGGCAAGGTGGGCGGAGGTGACACTAGGGTTTGTGTCAGCTCGCAGCGCCACTATAGACCTTGATGGTCTGGTTCTGAAATGTTTGATTGTTTTTTGTATATTAATGTTTATTGTCATGTTTTGCTACATTCATGATCTAATACTCACACCACACAAAAGGATACCACAGAGACTTTTTCATTTGTACACATATTATGGATTAGAAAGCTCGTAAACTAACCTTAATTACACAAAATGTTTAACTCTCCTAGCAAACGTCACAAAGCATTGTCCGACCTCGCTAAGTGGGGGGTAGATATCCTTTTCCTACAGGAAACCCACTTAAAAAAATAGGGAGTCTGCATATTTTGGCTCACAATATACTTAGCATTACCACAGCTCAGCAGGAGTTAAGAAGCGGGGGGTTAGTATCCTTATACGTAAAACAATACCATTTACGCTCCAAAAACTAGACAGAGATACGGATGGAAGATATGTAGGGCTATCAGGATTATTATTTAGTAAACAGGTAACATTCTTAAATGCATATGTTCCAAATTCCCAACCTATTACATTTTTCAAATCACTATTTCGCAAATACTTGGATTTGTCACAGGGCATAGTCTTCTTGGGGGGTGATTTTAATTTTCCACTAGAACCAAAACTGGATACATCCAACACAAAATCCATGACCTCTAAAAAAACGCTGGCTTCCTTTGGAAAGCTATTAAGGACAATAATCTATATGGCATATGGAGATTCATACACCCTGACATCGACTATATCCTAACAAACCAGGAGGGTCTCTCCTTGGTCACTACCTCTACTATATCACTGTGCTCCTGGTAGGATCACTCGGCGGTGGAGGTGAGATTTAAATGGCCCTAAATCCGGCGAACTCCCTATATTTGGAGACTAGAAGACTCCCTTTTAGGCAACTCTGTAAGCCTAGAAAAGCTAACTAAATCACTGACTGAATACTTTGAGAAAAATATAAACTCTGTTAATGACTCCTTTATACTACAGTATGGGAAGCTCACTAGCTAGTCTTGAGAAAGGCCCTTTTTTGAGGGCAGAAACGCGTTGACATATTGGTAAGCATTACTTTAATCTTTACTTCATTCTCATATTGGATACACTATGTTGTGAATTTCTTTTTTTACAGGGACACTTTTTAGGATACCGTAGGAGCAGCTGACAGGTGCTAGGATCCAATCAGCTACTTCAGCTACCACACTCAGGAATTTGGATCTGTTAAAGTAACTAACATTGGAAGGAATCAATTTCCTCACTTTCACCTTGCTTTTCATCACCCATTTTTTCCATTTTTTAGTTTTGATTGACTTATTTTTGTTCTTCACTAACATTTGTTGATCAACTTTTTGAACACATTTTTTTGGATTATATTTTATTATTTTTTATGTTATTGCATATTGTGTATTTTATTTTTTCTGTTATTGCATAGTGTATTTTATTTAATGATATCTCAACCTCACTGGATTAATTAGCTAGCATTTCTATATCCATTTGCACTCACTCACTATTTGATCGTATCTATACAATTATTTTGCTACCCCCCTTTTTTTGCACTGCAGTGCATTTTTCTATTTTTTGGAACACTATTTTTGAAACACTATTCTTTTGAACACTATTGTTTGTACTATTGTTTATTAGTTTTTTGCTTGATGCACTTGTTATAGTTGTACTTAGGCTAATTCTGTTTTATTAGTATACACTCTTATTCTGGTGTACCACTCACACTGATCACCTGTTATTACCTCTGTTTTTATTGTAATTATCAGCTTTGGCCCTTTGAGCCGCTTCTGTAAGATATTCCTGTATTTGTAATTTTATTTATATGTGATTTTTACATTTTTATATATAGTCTTTTATTACTGATGCATTTTAACATGGTTCATTAAATAATCTTCTTTTATCTCTCTGTGAGTATATTTATCCCTTGGCCTCTTGTTGGCGCTGTATTCACTTCTTACTACTTGTGCATATTTTTTCGAGGTTGGTTAGGATCTCTGTTTGGATACAGCTTGGGGATTACCTTAGCGCTTGTACACTACCCCTTTTTCACTATTAACTTTGGGGCATGACCAGAACATATGAAGTATATCCGCTCTAGTATGTGCACAGTATGGACATAAGTTAACCACAGAGGGATACATCTTCATTAGTTTCCATGGAGACAAATAAAAGTTGTTAATCAATTTCATATGAGATTCATTCCAAGCCACCGGCACTTTACATTTACGTATTAACTCAAAGCTCTGCTTAATTGTATCATAATCTACTGAAGGAATTAATGGTGCCCAAAATTTGCAAATATTATCCTTAACTATTAGACTCTGCTTATTCAGCATGATGTCATACATCAGAGAGATTGAAGAATCACCTGAATTAAATTTTTGTATACATAGTTTAACATCTGACCAGCCCACCAAAGATAAAGCATACCAATTCTGCTCTGATAAAAAATGGCGGATTTGAAAGTAAGCAAATAGGTTTGTTCTGGGTATTCCAAATTTGCTAAAGACCTCCTCTGCAGCTAATATTTGATGATTTTCATCTAATAATTGTCTTACATAACAGAGTCCTTTATTAGCCCAGTCTTTGAATGCTCTTTGATATAAGCCCGGTAAAAAACTTGGATTGTTTAATATGGGTAGAAACTCTGACACAGAGTAATCCAGATCTAAAATTCTACAAATTTTTTGCCAAGCCTGAAATATGTTCTTAAAGGACATGAGACAGCTTACATTCTGCGGCAGTTTCTGCACTTGCATATGTAAAAGAGCTTTTACAGAGAACGGGGTGATTAGAAAAGATTCCAAGTCTATAGATGATACTAGGCTGGATCCCGAAAGCCAATCTATTGCTATTTTAGCCATAGCAGCCAGATTATATAATCTAAGATTGGGGAGAGCAAGTCCTGCTGCCCCAATATTTTGCATTAGTTTCATAAGAGCAATTCGAGGCTTCTTATTATTCCATATAAATTTAGAAAAAAGTGCATTAATTGATTTCAGGTCTTTATATGGTATAAATAATGGCAAATTCTGTAACGGGTAGAGCAGACGCGGAAAAATAATAGACTTGACAAGATTAACACGAGCTGTCAGTGGCAATGGGAATGCCGTCCACAGCCGAAGGTCTATTTCAATTTTTTCAAATAAGGGCCTAAAATTATCTTTGTACCAGAAAATAGGATTTTTATGCAAAACTAGACCAAGATATTTAATAGCATCCACTCGTTTAAATGGATCCGTATGAGTTATAATTTTTACATTATTAAAATACATCAACTCACTCTTTTCAAAATTTATCTTGTATCCAGAAAAAGAGCTAAACATTGTCAAGATTTGCAATACAGCCGGTATAGTCTGATGTGTATTGAGCAAAAATAATAAGACATCATCAGCATATAACAGAGTTTTAAGATACTGGGTACCAAACGAAACTCCTGATATTAAAGAGCACCGGAGACAAGGGAGACCCTTGTCTGGTACCACGTTGTAGCACAATGTTAGAAGAGACCGACCCATTAATAAGAATATAAGACATTGGGTTATAATATACTCTATGTATAAACTAAAGAAATTCACCATTAAATCCAAATTGTTCTAACACCTTAAACAGGTAATCCCATACAATCGAATCGAACGCTTAAACTGCGTCTAAAGACAAAATGGCTGCATCTTGCCATAATGGCTCCCTCTTACCCTTATCCACATTCCACGCATAATCCAGAAAGTTAATTAACTTACGAATATTTTTGGACGGATTCCTGGACGCCATGAATCCGGATTGGTCTGGGTGAATAATTTGGTACCAACAAAGCGATAATCTAGACGCTATGATCGTCATTAATATTTTATAGTCAATATTTAAAACCGAAATTGGTCTATACGAAGCTGGATCTTCAGAGTTTTTACCTTTCTGTAGGATAAGGGAAATGTTTGCAGCCAAAAAATACGTTGAAATGGGATTCTTTGTACAATAGTAAAAATTAAAAAGTTTTTCTAGAATAATAAGTATATCTTCACCAATACACCGATAATATTCAGCAGGAAAACCGTCTGGACCTGCAGCTTTGTTTAACTTTAAATTATCTATGGTGCTTTTGATTTCTTCTAAAGAGATCGGGGCATTAATTGCATTTAAATCCTCCGAAGATATTTTAGGTACTACTACCGTATTCCAGAAAATATCTTGGTTCACATTATCAGTTTCTATCGCTGAATAAAGTTGTTGATAATAGTTAAAAAAAGTTTCTAATATCTCTTTGGATTCTGTTGATCTACCTTTAGTTGTTCGAATTGCGAGAATAAGATTTTTTCTTTTCCTAGCTTTAGTGATTCTGGCCAGATATTTAGCTGAACAACCATATAAACCTCTAAAATGGAGATTTATTTTAGCTTCCTCCTCTCTTGATTTTTGTTGAAGAAAAAGGTCTCTTTCTTGCCTATTAACTCTGTACTTTCTCCAGTTGCCTTCTGTACGATTTAAACAAATTTCCTATAAGAGTTTCTAACTTGATTTGTAATTTGAGTTTCTCGTGCTCGCCTTTTCTTCCTAGCTATACTCACATATGACTGGATCTCACCCTGCAACACTGCTTTATATGCCTCCCATAAAATTTCCGGTTTGTTAAAATACTCTATATTCTCCATATAATATCTCTGCCAGGATTCTTTTAGATAACTAATAAATTTAGGATTGGTGTAAAGGTAACAAGGAAAAACAAAACTAGGTATTTTTGCCCTTTCCTTGTTACCTAATGGGAAAAATAATGAAATGATTGCATGATCTGAGATTATAATATCTCCCACCTCTACCTCTGATTCCCATACAGATAATGTTTCAGAGATTAAAAAAAAATCTATTCTAGAGAATGTACCGTGAGCCGTAGACTCACATGTAAATACTAGTTTATCTGGATTTTTTAGTCGCCAGATATCTACTAATTTTAACTGGGTACAAAATTGTTTTAAACATTTTGCATTTCTTTCATGGGCCGATCTATTCTTATCAGAAAATCTGTCCAATACTGGACAAAGGGTTGCGTTGAAATCTCCTCCTAATATTAGATTCTCAGTGGTAAAAGGAAATAGTTTCATTTTTATTTTTTCCCAAAATTCCCTAGAAAATTTATTTGGGGCATAAATATTACATATCACTAATTTTGTATTTTTTAGCTGGATTTGTAGCAGAATATATCTGGCAGCAGGATCTAGATCTTGTAGTCTAGGTCTTTA
Organism: Bombina bombina; assembly: GCF_027579735.1. Lineage (NCBI taxonomy): Eukaryota > Metazoa > Chordata > Amphibia > Anura > Bombinatoridae > Bombina > Bombina bombina. Next base: position 192,019,105 of record NC_069508.1, on the reverse strand, counting down.
TGTAGAAGAATAACTAACGCACATTTTCTATTGCGCCCTGAGGTAGAAATTACTTTACCCACCCATTTAATCTTCAGTTTTGCTGCTTCGAGCTCCTTAAGGTGGGTCTCCTGCAACAGGGCTATATCTGGTTTATGCGTCGCTAGTGTTTTAATAACCAGTTTGCGCTTAATGGGGGAGGTTATCCCCCCCACATTCCACAATAAAATTTTAATTCCCTCAGCCATCTAACATCAGGACAAGTATAAATCAAGGATTATCGGCCTAGAGATATAGAATATACAGTGTAGAGGAGAGGCCTTCCATATTTAACCCCATAGGTAGAGAAGGGAAGTGAGAGAGGACCAAAAAAATAAAAAAATAAAAATAACCCATACACACACAGCCAATCAAAAAAAAAATAAAAACAGAGAAAAAACAAATTGCTATACTATCCGCTGAGGACAACATATCGTCCTATTACATACAGCTTCAACAAGGAGTCAGCCTTCTTCCTATCTATCCTATGCGGCTAGACCACATCACTTCTCGAGGGTCTCTATATATTTTTTTACCTCTGTGACCTCTCCAAAAGGAGCACCTGGCACCTTCAACATCAACTATGATACGTGCTGGATACACCATACGTGCTTTTAATCCTCTATTTATTAGTTGGGTGCAAAAAGGCGCCATCGCTCTCCTTTAGAAGAGGTCTCAGAGGAAAAATCCTGGAACAGTAATACTCTGCTGTTTGCAAAGAGTGGGGGGTCAGATGTTTTAAACAGCCTCAACATTTCCACTTTATCTTGATAATTTAAGAGTTTAAACAGACAAACTCTATTTTTCAATACTCCATCTGGCAATACTTTCCTCTGACCTAATCTGTGGGCTCGTTCAATCGATAGTGGTAACATATGTGAGGGCATCCCTAATGCTAGGGGTAATGTAGTTGAGGTAAATTTTAATAGATCTTCGTACTCTGCTAGTTCGGGAAGACCAACTAATCTAATATTATTACGCCTGGAGCGATCCTCCAGATCCTCCAGGCGCAACTGCATATTTTTAATTTTAGATTCCTGTTTTTGTGACATTTCAGAGAGTATATGTGTCTGGTCTTCTACATCCGAAATTCTTGTCTCTGCCTCATTTAATCTAGCTGAAAACTGTCTTACCTCAGCCGACAGGGAGAAAATTTCAGAGGAAATAGACCCTAATTCTTTTTTAATGAGTTCAAATTGAGGGGAAAAAATGTCTGAAATTTTAGATATTAATTCCTGCAAATCCACAGCGGTTTTGCTAGGCTCCATTGAGCAGTCTAAACTGGTATCAGTTACTTTTTTTTTATCTTTAACTTTCGCCAGCATTATGGGTGAACTTGATTTCACCTGAGTGATATACTTTTCCATAAATTGTGAAAATTCAAAACACTACTACGCTGGCCTATCTAGGCCTAGCTATACAAACAGTGAAAATATACAAAGCGTGTACAATCTGACCTTGTCCCCTTTCCTATTACTACCCGGGGATGGTACAAACAAAAATGTGAGGAAAAAAAAAAAAAGTGAAACAAAAAAGTGAAACAAAAAAAGAGCCGGCAAAGGAAACTTTACATATTTAACCAGTTAGATACAATTCTAAACACCTTTTCCTTCCTCCCTGTATAAAATAAACAGTCAAATACCTTTTTACAGAAAAAATTCTCTAAGACAATCGTACTTCCTTACAAAATTACTTACACAATATACCCCTAGCAATTGGCAAATCTTTATCTAAACAGTCCTAGTTCCTTATTTTTATATTAAATTATATATATCGAGAAGATGGTATCACCTGACTATAAATCCTGATAGTTTTAAATTAAATTACATTTAATAACTATAATTGCCTTCATCTATATACAACCTCTGAAGGAAAAAACACAGTTTATGGAAATAACAGTATAATTTAAACTTAACCCTTGAGACAACCTACAAGTTTGTCTATCTATGTATGTAAAAAAAAGGAAGGAAAATAAAAACTTAGAACAACCAAACAAAAAAAAATACAAAAGTCTGAATATGCAATAGAAGCTCTTGAATTCAAATTCGTTGCCACCTTATACTGAAAGAAAAGCAAGCTCATATAGGGCCTTCTGAAATAGAGCTATACCGTCCTTACAGGCTTTTTAACATGTTCTTTTGGCTATACGGAATAGGTAACAGGCGGCAATATGATTAGCATAGTCCTTTTGTATCGACCTAATGAATAGTTCATTAAATTTTAACAAACAATGACCAGATATAATGTGGCTTCTTTCAGGCTATACATGCTTTTAACCAGTGTTCCGGGCAGCACAACCACTGCAGCAGTTAACCTTTATAGCCTGTGTAGCGCCCTTTAGCTGGATGGGACTCCGTAAAATATCACAGCACTTTCACAGCCAGTACCCAAAATCATTGCAGATGGTACTTTATGCCATCCAGACTTGCCACAATATTTAAGAATACATCATCAGAGTGCTGGAGGGAATGTGGGAATCCGGGCACCTTCATGCACATATGGTGGCAATGCCCCATTATAGCTCCTTTTTGGTCCAACATCATAGGAGAAATTAGAAAAGTCACAGGGATGATAGTACCCCTGGATCCGGTGACAATATTGTTTAATAAATTCCCAAAGGTCCAATGTAAACATAGACTCCAGCTACTGTATATTATTATCAATAGCGCCAAAAGATTAATAGTGCAACACTGGAAACAGACAAGTCCACCCACAAAAGAGAAGTGGAGAGTCTTGGTTTCTACCACAATATTATTAGAAAAGTATCAGTTTGTTATATCCAAACGACTTGATGAATACCTGTCCATCTCCTTTTTATGGGAAGAATATATGTCACCACATAGACATTAGTAACATACTCTAATAAAGGAGAACCTTTACACTACTTGTACAATTCGGATCCTACATTGATTGTGTGCAATCCTATTTAGGAATGTTAGAAGAACATTGTTATAAGTCACAGTAAGCCTTGTGGAGTTGAAAAATGCTGTATATTAATTGTTCACAGAAACTATACATGAATGTACAACCATTATTCCAAGTTTCCCCTCCCCCATGTTTATGTATAATGGTTACACCTATCTTGTAATGCTACTGACAAAAAATGTAGAATTATCACTCAATAAAAACTTAAATTAGTCTGAAATATATATATATATATATATATATATATATTTCAAGTATTTCTTTAAAATTCTACCAATGTCAATGATATAAAATGTTATATATATTGTATATTGTTATATGCACTGATTTATTATTTTTAAAACACTTAATCATGGATAAAGGGGTTCAGATCTAGTTCTGCATTTAAACCTTCTGGGTAGAGAGTACCAAGATAAAAAATCAAATAAGCCTCATGGTAGAGTAATTTATTTTCATAATCCCCCCATCTCTACAGATTTTCCTAAGCCCCCAATATTGTAAACTTGTCACATTCCGGTTATGCACCTCCTTAAACTGTTTTGAAATGATATGTCCTTCAATACCATTTTTGATGTTAGATAGGTGCTCTCTTATCCTATCCCAAAGAATTCTCTGGGTTTTACCTAAGTATTGTTTGTGATAAAGACATTAATGCAAATATATAATGTCTTTATCAGAATACCAAATTATATCCATTCTATTAAAATCAGGGGTCAAGTCCTACAAAAAAAGTGTGGGAACTCACCAAGACTTCCACCACTAAAACAATTCATATTGTTTTATTTACACACACTGTATTTATATGTATATATATTATACACTTTGGTTAATGAAAGAAAATTAAATTGAATGAAGAGTTGAATGGTTGCCTTTGGGTCTGAGACTCCTCCTCTGTCATAGAGTCTCACCCCCTTAAGGTGCAATAGTTCTATTTCTGCTGAGGGGAGATAACTAACCCCAGAGCAAGCCACACAGATATGTAAGCACCATGTGTTACACACAGTGCAGGGTGATCACACAGCAGGACCATGACAGGCTTGTATTTAGTGTATTGTAGGAAGTGGTACTGCCCATAACTAGAGGATCTCACTATCCCTCTAACCAGACTGTGATCTAGTTCCTCCCACCAGCAGCAGTGTTTATTGAAATGTTTCTGTTCTCTTTCCTGCGTGAAATTAGTTCCACCTGCAAAAATAGTGCAGGAACTCTGTTCCCATGCGTTCCCTCTCGACTTGACCCCAAATTAAACTTTGTTGAAGTACTTGCAGGATATACAACTATAGCAAGGAAATAAACCCCTTATCTCATTTGCTAATATATTCCTATCTCTCAGATTACTATGGTTTTGAATTTATTGGGGCTAACAGCATTTTCAAATAATTGGCTTTTTTTATAAATAATCTCTGGGTGTTTTTACATGA
>NC_069508.1:191997488-192014642 GCF_027579735.1 Bombina bombina | reverse complement strand
GAATTTGATATTATCTCAATATGTTTACGCATCTTTAACTGTGTGTTTAACCTGTTTTATGGTGTTAAATTAATAGGTATAGACTGTAAAGGCATGCAATAGTTATCTTAAAGGGACATGAAACTCAAAATGTTTCTTTTGTGAAACAGATAGAGAATACAATTTTAGACAACCTTCCAGTTTACTTCTATTATCTAATTTGCTTCATTTTCTTTGTATCTTTTGTTGAAGGAGCAGCAATGCACTGCTGGCAGCTAACTGAAAGCCAATGACAAGGCAGGGGTATATCATTGGCCTTATTGGCCCATCTGAAATCAATAGGAATGTTTCATTGAACTTGCGCTGCTACAGAACCTAAAAACAGTGATATTTATAGCATTTATTATGTCTTTCAAAAACTGTACAAATTCAATTGCAAAAAAAAAGTTCTGGCTCTAGGATTCCATTCTCAAAATCTCAATGGGATGGAGAGAAATAATCGGCATATTTAACTGAGCATTATAATGTAAAGTAAGTGTCTATGCTTCACGTAAAACTCCCATTAATAACACAGTTCCCAAGCTACAAATTGCCTTTAAAACAATCCCTGAGGAGATTCATAATACAGACAAGTGATCTTATAGAATCTCACCAGACCAGAGAGATTTAGAGAAAAGACTGCACACGTTTGGATTTTAAGGGACATTGTTTTGCAAAAAATATTTATGCTCTTATTTGTTAGGAGTTGTAATCTTTTAAGCTACTCAGGCTGGAAATCTGTGGGCTCTGAGGTCCCTCAAAGAATTTCAGAACTGCAAAGTTAAAGGGACATGACACCCACATATGTTCTTTCATAATTCAGGACAGAGCATGCAATTTTAAGCAACTTTTTTCTATCAGCCAATCGGAATTAAAGGGTAAAAAATCCTATTGGCTGATGCAATCAGCCAATAGGATTTAGCTTTAATCCTATTGGCTAATCCAATTAGCCAATAGGATTGAGCTTGCATTCTATTGGCTGATTGGAACAGCCAATAGAAAGCAAGCTCAATCCCATTTGCTGATTCGGTCAGCCAATAGGATTGAAGCTCAATCCAATTGGCTGATTGCATCAGCCAATAGGATTTTTTTTTAAAATGCAAATCTTTAGTGAAATATAAAAATAGAAGATACAAATGCCATAGTTCAGGTAAATCTGAGGACAAATACAGTATGTGTCTAGAAGTGAGTAACCTCCCAGAGATTCTATTATTAGTCAAAGTTTCCAATGTCCATATTGCTGTAAAGGTCATCCGGAGTGTATTATTGTCTTCATATATGTAGTAACAGGGGTGTCTTCCCACCCTATTAGACTGGGCAGATGTATTTTGTACCTGTTTTGCATTAGTTTTAAACATTTTCTTTCTTTTTGGAGCTTAAACAAGCAATTCAGAACTGATAGTTTTATAACAATACAATAGAAAATAAACTTAACTTGTACTTTTCACAATCTAGTTTTATTGGGTGTGGGGAAAAGGGAGGGAGAGGGCGGGAAGGGGGAAGGGAGAAGGGAGAGGTTCCATTATTGATGAAGGGAAATTGGAGGGGAGAGGGAGTGGAAAATAGGGGGTCTGGGGGGTCCAAAGTATGTAGGATGGGGGGGGATCAGGTCTATAAATCTGAAGCATTGGAGGGTATAAACAGTGGGGAGCGCTAAATGTGCTAGGTGTTGTGTTCTGAGGTTAAAGGGGGGTGTCCTTCCATGCAAGTGTCATGAGCTCATGGATATCAAGTTTCACTATCTTGAAGTAGTGGTATCTTTCAAGTTGAAGTTGTGTGGAGACTTGGTTTTCCCATTCAAGAAAGGTAGGAACTCTTTCCAACTTCCATCCCCTTGGTATCAGTGACTTAACTTCATTCAGCATTATGATGAAAAGAGATTTATCCTGCCAGCTTTTGAATTTTGGAAGATCAAGATAAAGCAAGAGTGAGGGGGTTGGGCAGATAGAGAGGTTCAGTTTTTTGTTAATCTCTTCGAAGGCCCCCTTCCAGAAGACACTAAGTTTTGGGCAGTTCCACCACACATGTAGCATGGTTCCCTCCTGCCCACACCCCCTCCAGCACCTCCCTGATGTATTTGGGTATATCTTTTTAATTCGTTGAGGAGTCAGGTACCATCTGCTCAGGAATTTATATTGAGACTCCTGAGTTCTGGCTGAGATTGAGCAATTCTTTGTTGTGTTGAAGACTTTGTTCCATTGCCTGGGGTCATATTCCTGTCCCAGCTCTTTGTGCCATCCCTGCACATATGAGGGGAGGTTTTGCAAGCCGCTGTGTTGAAGCATATCGTATAGGCGTGAGATTAGATGTTTTGTCAGGGAGGGCAATGTGCAGAGGGTCTCAAAGGGGGTAAGCGGTCTGAGAATCAATGTTTTGTGTCTGTGTGTCATTATGTAATGGGAGATTTGGGCACAGTGAAACCATGACGTAAAAAGACCTTGAGTTCCTGTTGTGTTTTTAGTTTGTTATTTGTGATGGCGCCGTACAAGGAAAGCTTATTCAGTGGTAGGGTACCTTTGGCCCGTTCCTCAGAGGATGGGTACTTATGGCTGGGTTATCTCTGATTGGGGTTAGGGGCGAGATGGGCGAGGAAATATGATTCTGTGTGGCAAAGATCTTATCCCATGTCAGCAACGTTCTCTCAACAGCGGGTAAGATAGTAGTTGTGAGGGGCGATGTTTCTGGGGTAGCCAAGCCAAGGAACCCACATTATGGCACTGTAAAATGTCTGTGTCGATCCCCACCCACACCTTGTGTGTCAGGTTCTGGCTCCATTCCACTATACGTTGAAGTGAGATGGCCTGACTGTATGAATGTAGGTTAGGTAGGCCTGTGCCTCCTGTTATTTCGGGATCTGTATAGGGTATTTTTATTTATTCTAGGCCTAATTCCCTGCCAGACAAAGTCCTTCATCGCTCTCTGGATATGGTGAATGTGTGGGGTGGTTGGGGTCAGGGGGACCGTTTGCTGAATGTATAAAATTCTTGGTAAGATGTTCATTTTAACTATGCTAATTCGACCCAGCCACGAGATGGATTTATTTTTCCACCCTGAGAGGTCTGCAATAATGTCCTCTTTAATCTTTTTATAGTTGGATTCGACACCTAAGTATATATTGTGGACTATTCTAAGTGGGCATGTGTTCGCTATCCTATTGAAGTGTGCTTGGGGTTCGCTGATGTTTAGGAGTTCTGATTTGGCAAGGTTTAAGTGGAAATTAGAAACACCACCATACAGCTCCATTTCTTTCAGTACTTCTGGCAAGGAGAGTAGGTTGTTAGTAAGGGTGAGAAGTATGTCGTCTGCATATATGGTCAGTTTGTGCTCTGTGTTTTGGATTTTATGTTTGTGTGAGAGATCAATTGTAAAACTTTAAGGGTATTATCTTTTGCCTCTCTATTTGGTATAAAGCCCACTTGGTCCGTGGAGATAAGTTGTGGTAAAACTCTATTGATTCTGTTCGCGATTAACTTGGCCAGGATTTTAATGTCGGAGTTTAACAGGGATATTGGGAAAAAAAGTTCTATGGTTTTGTAGGGGGTTTACCAGGTTTAGATAGTACGACAATGTGCGCTTCCAACATTGTACTCTGAAGTTGTATTGTGTACTGTGTTATAAATCTTAAGTAGATGGGGGGCAAGTATATTGGCAATTTTTTTGTAATATTTGGGTCCCAGGCCATCTGGGCCTGGGCTTTTGCCTGAAGGTAGTTCTTTAATGGTATGTAGAATTTCTGTAAGTGTAAAAGGGTCATCTAGGGTGTTTTTATCCTCATCTGAAAGTAGCGGTAAGGTGGTCTCTGAGAGATATTTGTGTATCTGAGGGGGGTCTTCCGTGGGGGACCAGGTGGCAGTCAACTCCAGAGGATTCGGAGCTAGATTATATAATGTCTTGTAGTAGCCCATAAAAGTATTTGCAATGTTTTTCGCGTCATGGTGGGTAGTGCCATGTAGATCTCTAATCTCATGAACGTAGGATTTAAGTTTCCTGCATGCCAAGGCTCTAGCGAGCATTCTACCTGCCTTATCTACCTGCCTTTTGGTGTTCTTCCTGTAAGTGAGTTAAAAAGTTTATTCTAGTCTGCTCTAACTCAGTCATGGTAGACATGTTAGCGGGATTGGTTTTGTGTTGTTGTTCGAGGTGGGAGATCAATGTCAGTAGGTTTTGTAGTCTTTTTCTTTTAAGTCTATTATGTCTCGCTCTTATCTTGATGAGTTCCCCGCGTATTACGCATTTGTGTGCTTCCCAAGTGGTTGTTAGAGGGAGGTTGCCTTTAAAATTAAGGTGGAAATATTCTTGGAGAGAGTTGGTAAGGTCGGTGGTGTTGGTAGGGTTATCTAGAAGGGTGTCATCTAGTCTCCACATATAAGTGGAGATAGGGTCCTCTGGCCAGTGGAGTGTGCAGGCGACAGGTGCGTGGTCCGACCATGTAATATTATGAATTGTGCTGTCTGCGATTGTGGTTAAGCCTGCGGTGTCTGTGAAGACATAGGGGCATATGTATCAAGCTCCGTATGGAGCTTGATGCCCAGTGTTTCTGGCGAGCCTGCAGGCACACACAAAGACCACTGCTCCATAACCTGTCCACCTGCTCTGAACAGGGGGACAGACATCGTGGCAAATCAACCCGATCTAGTACGATCGGGTTGATTGACACCCCCCTGCTGGCCGCGAGTCAGCAGGGGGTGGCGTTGCACCAGCAGCTCTTGTGAGCTGCTGGTGCAATGCTGAATACGGCGAGCGTATTGCTCACCGTATTCAGCGAAGTCTGGCGGACCTGATCCGCACTAGAGGCCATAGCTATTCTGATATATTTATTGTGGCGGTGTGAATAGAAAGTATAGTCCCTTTTGTTCGGGTGTGTTGTTCGCCAGATATTGCGGACCACCATGTCTTTCAGGAGACGGTTTATCTGTTTAAGTGTTTTAGGGGTGGTGCTGGAGGAGCCGTCAGAGGTATCCAGGGTGGGGTTCATGGGGACATTAAAGGAAGGAAGCCTGCGCCGTGTTAGGAAAATATAGATTAGCAAGAGTTATGGGTCTCTTGTACAGAAGGCCCACTATTATGATGTATCTTCCCTCTGGGTCTCTTTCTATGTGTGTGGGGCAGAAGGAGGTCTTTGTGTGAAGCAGTATGCCCACCCCCGCCTTCTTGGTCGGGCCCGATGCAAAGTAGGCTTGTATTGTAGTGTTTTTGAAACCATTTAGGCTCATGTCCTTTTTTAAAGTGCGTTTCTTGGAGGAAGACTATGTCCCCCCCCATCCTCTGTAGGTCATTGAGTATTATAGACCTTTTGCCTGGGCTATTTAATCCCTTAGTGTTAATCGTGATCAGTTCAATCCCATGAGTTTGGGAGTGTGATTTGTGTTTTAGCATTGTGTTGGGTGGGGTAGGGGGAGGAAAAAAGGGTATATATGGATGGGGTGAGGAGGGGAGGGAGGTAAGGGAGGATAGGTCTAGGTAAGTATCTGTAGTGAAAAAGGGTAGTTCTGAACGTCAGGAACAAAAAGAAGGAAGGGGATTCCCCCCTTATTAGATCTGCAAGTTCTAGGGGAGGGCAAGTTCCTTCTGGACTGCGAAACGAGAATAACAATTCTAACAATCAATACAGAATATAACAATACAACAATAGAGAACAAAGTCACTAGGGGTAATGATCCTAGTCTAATGCCTTTGGTATGTAGGTTTTGATTAGTGATGTAGGTTTAGTGGGTGTTTATGCATTTGTGTGTGTGATGTCAGCTGTAGCAGTATGTGTAGTGCGAGAGGGAGTGATCGTGAGTGTAGGGTATGATGAGGGTCTATTAGTTTGGATGTAGGCTTAAGTATAGATTGGGGATGGGGAGTAGGGGGACAGCAGCTGCGCAGCCCTCACCTTCCTTTGGGTTTTTGTAAGTTGTAGTGAAGGCTATATGCTACGTGTAAATTCAACATGCAAGTTTGAAGAACATATTTTGAGATGATAATGACCTTCTTACACATTGAATAAGAAAAAGCATTATAACATATGTTAACAGTTAAACATTGTCCACTTATCTGTAGAGTAGGTAAGGGCGGCATGCAGTCCCAAATAGAGTGGAGAGTCATATTCTATCTGAGGTTTTACCCCCAGCAAGGCCAGTTCCCCTCCGAAGGCCACACCTCCAGTGGGTCCAAACGACCCCGCCAGGTGGTTTCACAGGGGCAGTTCAAATTTTCAGGGTTTGCAATTTTGTAGATCATGTAGGGCTCTGCGATGTTGGTTCTCTTGCTGTGGCAGAGTCCTCTTGTAGATGGGCCAGAGCTGCTGGTAGTTTAATCGTTAGATTCAGGCTTTTGTTAAATGTTGGAAGATCAGATAGTGTCCGGAATATTGTGGAGGTGTAATCTTTTTTGGCTATGACACAGGTTGGGAAACCCCATCTGTATGGAATGTTATTATCCCTGAGAGCTGCCGTGATAAATTTTAGATCCCTTCTTTTTTTAAGGTGGTGGGGCAGATGTCTGGGTAAATCTGCACCTCTATCCCAGCATGTGTGAAGGGTGTTTTATTACTTGATCCCTTAAGAATTTCCTCTTTGTCTCGAAAGGAGAGTAGTTTCACAATCACGTCTCTTGGTGGTGCTTTCGCTGATGGCCTTGGACGTAGAGCACGGTGTGCTCTTTCTATAGGGATGTCTGGTGCTGTTGGTGCGTCTTTTGCTGTTTGGAAGAGACTCTGTAGGTGTCCTGTCAGGGCCGTTGGGGATATGGATTCTGGGATCCCCCGGATCCTGAGGTTATTCCTACGGCTCCTATTTTCTAAATCTTCCATTCTATCCATTAAATGATGTAACATGTCTGAGTGGATCTGGATGTTATCTGCTTGCGTTTGTACTTCAGCCTGCTGGGACTCCTGTTTCTCTTCAATGTTCGAGACTCTGTGTTCTAGGGCCGAGATGTCTTTTTTAAATTCGCCAAATAGGCCCTTCACTTCCTGCATGGCTTCTCTTATGTCATCTTTGGAAGCGAAGTATTTGAGGTCTCCTTTAGTAACATGTTGCATAGAGTCTGAGTTTTCGCTATGTGTCTGAGGTTCTCCTTCCTGATTGTGCCTGGGATGTAGGTCGTTGGGGAGTGCCATGACAGACTCTGCCAGTCTTAGGTAGTTATTCATAGTGGACAGTTTTTAGTCTTTAGATAGTTTTGGTGTTTGTTTGTTTGGCATCCCACCTGACAAGGGCCCTGAAATTTCCTCAGGGAGTGAGCTGTTGTGAAACAGGGGCAGGCCTGTGTAGCTAGTTATGTATGTCTGCGAGGGGGTGGATGGGAGGGTAGTCTGCTCGCCAAACAGGGCCCCAATTTGAATCAGAGGTCTGGGCAAAGTGCTAATACCTCGGTTGTGATGCCGGTATATATGTGGGTCTTTACGAATCTTGTGGAGTGTCTTGTTTGGGGGTAAGGGGGAATCTGCGGAGTTCTATTTGGTAAATAATAGTTCTGCAAGACCCCTTATGCCAGATCAGCCCCTATGGTCGGTTCCCATCCAATTTATGTCCCCTGTGTACTGATTAAGTTATTGACTTGTGTGCTAGGGAGAGTTTAAAAAGCTGCAGTCTCCCCCCCCACACCTTATCCTGCTTGCTTTGCAGTGCCCTGGTCACCCATGCGGTTCGCTTTTTTGGGAAAGGGATAGAGAGGCTGAAGTCTAGCCCACACACTGCCAGGGGTTTGCTCCGTTCTGATCGTTGGTTTCTCTCCCTTACGGTTCTCAGTGAAGGCCTCCGGTGCGGCTCTGGTGCAATACTGGCCTCGCTTTGTGCTTAGGCCTTGTGGCGCAGCTGCGCATCTATGTTGATGGCTCCCGGTCTGTGTCCCTCAGCGCTGCGGTTGTCGTGTTGAAGAGGGCAGAGGTTTCTGCCTGACTGCTACAGCTGATTATGGTGGATAATTAGAGTGTTAGGCACCCGTTGTGATTAGCATTTAGACTTAGGGCTTCGGAGCTATCTTCTTACGCAGCCATATTCCTGTGCGGCCAAGCTCTGCCCCGCCAATAGGATTTTTTACCCTTTAATTACGATTGGCTGATAGAATTCTATCAGCCAATCGGAATTCAAGGGACACGATCTTGGATGACGTCCCTTAAAGGGAACCTTCAGTGTACGACTGGGACCGTATGAAGAGGATGCTCCGCGCCAGATGTCTTGAAAATGGAGCCGTTCCGCATCGGAAGGATGAAGATAGAAGATGCCGTCTAGATGAAGACTTCTGCCCGCCTGGAGGACGACTTCTTGCCGCTTGGATGAAGACTTCTCACGGCTTCGTTGAGGACTTCTTGCCGCTTGGATGAAGACTTCTCCCGGCTGGATGAGGATGGATGTCTGGTCTTCCAAAACTGTAAGTGGATCTTCGGGGTTAGTGTTAGGTTTTTTTTAAGGGTTTATTGGGTGGGTTTTATTTTTAGATTAGGGTTTTGGGCAATGTAAAATAGCTAAATGCCCTTTTAAGGGCAATGACCATCCAAATGCCCTTTTCAGGGCAATGGGGAGCTTAGGTTTATTTAGGTAGGATTTTATTTGGGGGTTGGTTGTGTGGGTGGTGGGTTTTACTGTTGGGGGGTTGTTTGCATTTTTTTTTTACAGGTAAAAGAGCTGATTTCTTTGGGGCAATACCCCTCAAAAGGCCCTTTTAAGGGCTATTGGCAGTTTAGTGTAGGCTAGGGTTTGTTTTTTATTTTGGGGGGGCTTTTTTATTTTGATAGGGCTATTAGATTAGGAGTAATTTGTTTTTATTTTTGATAATTTCTTTTTTTTTTATTTTGTGTTATTTAGTGTTTATTATTTTTTGTAATTTAGATAAATCTATTTTTTAATTTAATTTATTTAATTTTATTGCAATGTTAGGTGTTAGTGTAACTCAGGTTAGGTTTTATTTTACAGGTAACTGTGTATTTATTTTAGCTAGGTAGTTAGTAAATAGTTAATAACTATTTTCTAACTAGTCTACCTAGTTAAAATAAATACAAACTTACCTGTGAAATAAAAATGAAACCTAAGATAGCTACAATGTAACTATTATTTATATTGTAGCTTGCTTAGGGTTTATTTTACAGGTAAGTATTTAGTTTTAAATAGGAATTAATTAGTTATTAATAGTAGGTTTATTTAGAATTATTTTAATTATGTTAAAGTTAGGGGTGTTAGGGTTAGGTTTACGTTAGGGTTACGGTTAGACTTAGGGTTAGGTTTAGGGGTTAATATATTTATTTAGTGTTAGTGATGTGGGAGGCCAGAGGTTTAGGGGTTAATAACTTTAGTAAAGTGGCGGCGGCGGCATTGGGGGCGGCAGATTAGGGGTTAATAAATTTATGTAGGTGGTGGCGACATTGGGGGGCGGCAGATTAGGGGTTAATAAGTGTAATGTAGGTGGCAGTGATGTTAGAGGCAGCAGATTAGGGGTGTTTAGACTCAGGGTTTATGTTAGGTTGTTAGGTGTAAACATCCATTTTTTTTCCCCATAGACTTTAATGGGGCTGTGTTATGGAGCTTTACGCTCTGTGATTGCAGGTGTTAGGCTTTTTTTATGCCGTTTCTCCCCATTGATGTATATGGGGAAATCGTGCACAAGCGCGTCAAAGCAGCTCAAAGCAGCGCTGGTATTTGTGTGCGGTATGGAGCTCAACGCAGCCATATCGCCTGCAAACTCCGGGTTTTTGCAAACCTGTAATAGCAGCACTATTAAAGGTGAGTGGTGGAAATAGCTTGCAAGTTATTAGCGAGCCACTCATAACGCAAAACTCGTAATCTGGCTGAGTATTAGTCATAAGGGTTAGTTTTCATGCTTCATTATATATTACAACTTATTGCACTAAATATCTTTCAAGGTCACAGTGAACAGTGGATAAGGTAAGCACGCCTTCGCTTCTTGTTAGCAAGCCTAGAAACAAGTATCTGGTTTGTTTTTCTCTAAAAGTAAAGAAAAAGAACAGGTTTGGTGTCTAATATTGTTACTGTTTGTTTAAGTATTTGTGCATGAAAACTTGCCAATCTCTTGCACTCTGTAATTTGCTGAGATACAAAGCAGTTAAAGGGAATTTCATGATTCAGATAGGACATGCAATTTAAACAACTTTCCAATTTACTTTTATAACCAAATTTTCTTTGTTCTCTAGGTATTCTTTTTTTAAAGCTACACCCAGGTAGGCTCATATGCTAATTGCTAAGCCCTTGCAGGCATTTTGACCGTTTTACAGCAAGACAGTGCTGGTTCATGTATGCCATATAGATAACCTTGTGATCACTCCTGTGAAGTTACTTAGGAGTCAGCACTCATTGGGCTAAAATGCAAGTCTGTCAAAAGAACTGAATTAAAGGGGACGCCTGCATAGACTTAGAGACAAGGTTATCACAGAGGTAAAAAGTATATTAATATATCAGTGTTGGTTATGCAAAATTGGGGAATGGGCAATAAAGGGATTATCTATATTTAAAAAAAAAAAAAAATTCTGCGGTAGGCTGTCCCTTTAATTGAATGAAGTAGGCACAGTTTTATGAGCTTTTTAAAACTTGGCAGGCACAGTAAAGAAATGCAAAAATTTACAACATAACAACACTTGGAATGAGAGAACAAAAAGCGGTTTTCCTCTATCTAGGACCAGAAAAAACTAACATCTTTGCACTTTTCTCTGCTTGCTGTACAAACATAATAGATTCATGTTTCAAAGTAATGAAAAAATGCACTCAGGAACACCCTCTTTGCAAAGAACCTTTTTTTAACAATCTACGTTTTTTGGCTGTGTCTTATCTATACGCCCTATCAAGTTATTGCATGATTGTAGTGTCCTGTGCAGGTAGCCCTTATTTTACAAAGGTTTGTATCAGAGTAAAACTGTAAAGAACTCCATGGGGGAGATTTATCAAGCAGCCAATGCTTCTTACTCCCTCCGATGTTTCCGGCTCTATCGCTTGAGCACTAACATTTTAATCTCAACTTGACATGAGAGTAAAAATGGAAGCGCTATGGATTGAACATTTTTACTCGCCACTTGTAATCTAGACCTATATAATAAAATCTCAAAGTGTTTACTGTTTCTTTAAAGGGACATGGAAATCAAAATGAAAGGGATATAAAACAGTCAGTTTCATTGTTATAATAAAAAAACACTAAACTTTGTTTTGTACTTAAAGGGACAGTAAACACCAGACTTTTTGTTGTTTAAAAAGATAGATAATCCCTTTATTACCCATTCCCCAATTTTGCACAACCAACACTGTTATATTAATATACTTTTTACCTCTGTGATTACCTTGTATCTATGCCTCTGCAAACTGCCCCCTTATTTCAGTTCTTTTGACAGACATGCATTTTTAGCCAATCAGTGCTTACTCCTAGGAGCATCACGTGCCTGAGCTCAATGTTATCTATATGAAACACATTAACTAACACCCTCTAGTGGTGAAAAACTGTCAAAATGCTTTCAGATTCTTCAAGGTCTAAGAAATTAGCACATGAACCTCCTAGATTCAGCTTTCAACTAAGAATACCAAGAGAACAAAGCAAAATTGGTAATACAAGTAAATTGGAAAGTTGTTTAAAATTATATGCCCTATTTAAATCATTAAAGATTTATTTTTACTTTACTGTCCCTTTAAAGGGACAATCTACACCAGAATTTTTATTGTTTAAAAAGATAGATAATCCCTTTATTACCCATTCCCCAGTTTTGTATAACCAACATGGTTATATTAATATATGTTTTACCTCTGTGATTACCTTGTATACAACCCTATACGGACTGCCCCCTTATCTCAGTGCTTTTGAGACATGCAGTTTAGCCAGTCAGTGCAGACTCCTAAATAACTCAACAGGGTGAGCACAATGTTATCTATATGACACACATGAACTAGTACTGTCTAACTGTAAAAAACTTTCAAAACTTTCTGAGCTAAGAGGCGGTTTTCAACGGTTTAGAAATCAGTTTGAGCCTACCTGGGTTTAGCATTTCAAAAATACCACCAAGGGAACAAAGCAAATTTGATGATAAAAGTAAATTGGAATTGCATGCCCTATCCGAATCATGAAAGTTTAATTTTGACTAGATTGTCCCTTTAATAGCAATCCTTGCAATATGTATTATTCATCATTTAAAAATGATCTTACCTTTTATTTCCTTTGTTCATTTGTGCAGTGTCCATTATTTCCTGTCACTGCCCAACAAGGAGGCTGGAGTCTCTACAGAAAGGCTTATCTAGCATGATGTCATCAATTTCCCAGAGCATCTCGAGCTGGCTTAATGTTTAGTGAAAGCAAAAGAAACAGGAAGTCAGTTTTACCCATGCTCATAAGTGACATAATGCTACTTTAAGGGACTTGAAACCCAAAGTTTTTGTTTCATGATTCAGATAGAGCATACCATATAAAAATAAAACTTTCCAGTGAACTTCTGTTATTTAATTTGCTTTGTCTCTTGGTATCCTTTATTGAAAAGGTAGGCTCAGAAGCACGGAGCTAGTTGCTGAAGTATGCTCTATCTGAATCATGAAAGATAAAAATTGAGTTTCTTGTCCCTTTAAGTTCTCAACATGTCCGCTCTCTCATGTCCCTAAGGGCAGAGGCTACAGAAAGAACTTCTAAGTGCTGATTTTGCAAGAAAACAAGTCATTTGTCTTCTGTTTTTAACACAACCTGTTTCTTCTGATTTAACATATTTGTTTTTACTAAAGGAGCACCGCTTCATTCCCTTTAAACCGTGGCCGGACTTTTAGCCGACGGACACTTGGCTGATGGACACTTGGCCGACGGACATTTGGCCGAAACACAAGTGGCTGTCAGATAACAGTCCGGCCACGAGATAGATAGATTTGATAGATAGAAAGATACATAGATTACATAGATAGATCAATAGATGCAATAGATACATTTGATAGATACAATAGATAGATAGATTTGATAGATAAATAGATAGATTTGATAGATAGATAATTTCCCAGACAGAGAATTACAAAACGTGCGGTCTGACACCCATGGTAAGGTTCCCAGAGGCAATTGCGGCGCCCGAGGCTCTGATTAGAACAGAGCATTCTGGAACGTATCTGCCCTCGGCCGAAATTGGAACATTCTTTAGCTTTCTGTCTGTCAGCCAAATATCCGTCTGCCAAATGTCCTTCTGCATTTTGTCAGAGCACCCTTTAAACATTCATGATTCAGAAATAAAGCATCATTTAAACAGATCACAGGGCACTTCTCTGGTCTCCTTTGTTTAAACAGGTCCTTCCCATGAGCAGCTGAGCACATATAGAGGAAAGATCAGGAATGTGTATCTTTAGTTCACGTTTTTCTGCATCGCTGTATTACATTCATGTAGCCCATAGGTTTCCCCATGTATAGAGAAGTCAGGGGTGTCATATACATTTAATATGTAAACTAACAGCCTCCCAGTGCAAATAAAAACCTAAATAAAAACATCTGAAGGGACAGTTCACACCTTGAGATTTTTATATAAATGTTTTGTTAGGCAAAATGAAACACAGATAATATTTTACTCCTTTTCATGTAATTAAGGTCTGGAAATTGAGCAATTTCTAATTCTTGTAGCTGGAAATGAACCCTGTCAACTTCTCAAGGCAAACCCTGCTACCTATCTGTCCCTTATTGGCTTTATCATATAACAACTGCAAAACAATGCATTTCATACTAACTTTATAAAAGTGACTAACCTTGTTGTCTGTGGACTAAAGTCCTGGTTGGATTCACCAATTAAAGTGATACTAAACCCACATTTTTTATTTCGTGATTTAGATAGAGCATGAAATTTTAAAAAATGTTCTAATTTACTCCTATTATTATTTTTTCTTTGTTCTCTTGCTACCTTTATTTGAAAAAAGATGGCATCTAAGCTAAGAAGCCAGACAATTTTTGGTTCAGACCCTGGACAGCACCTGTTTAATGGTGTCTGATATTTAGCCACCAATCAGTAAGAATAACCAAGGTTGTGAACCAAAAATGGTCCGGCTTCTAAACTTACATTCTTGCTTTTCAAATAAAGATAGTAAGAGAATGAAGAAACATTGATAATAGGAGTAAATTAGAAAGTTGCTTAAAATTGCTGCTCTATCTGAATTGTGAAATAAAAAAATGGGTTCAGTGTCCCTTTAAGGCAAATACTGAGTGGATTTTTGCTATTGAAAAATAATTGCAGTAAAATAGTGTTAATTTGTTTTAAAAATGTTATGACTTGGCTGATGTTATTCTATAGCAACACAGCTGAAATGTCTGTAATTACAAGGTGTTTATTGTATTTCACTAGTATGTTTGAACTGATGTGTACAGGAACAATGTTTCTGCTTCAAAAGTAACAGCCAACCAAATTTCAGGAAGGAATGATGTTATTGGAAACTATTTAATAAGAGGAATTCCAATATACTGCTAGTATGTTGAGACCTCATAAAACGTGACAGATATACACACCACACCCTGTATAGGTACAAATGTTGTAATCAAGATACAAATTTTATATTCAGGTTTAACAAACCCTTGATACTTCAGATGTGATTGAAAACTTGGCATCATAATAAATGTAACAGAAAGTAAAAAATATAATAAACGCTGATCCTGGAAAAGGAGGTGTTTGATCTATTAGTAAATAATTCTGTACTGATTTAAACTAACATGTTTTATTTACCAGAGAAATATGATTCAACAATAGGTTTCCAAGGATCTTCATGTGCAAAGCTTAACAAGACACATGACTTTTATAAAGAAGAAACTAATCCTTAAATGGATGTGACCGATGCTTTATTTTCAATCTGGTGTATAAAACAAGTGACATCTATGGCTTACAACAAATTTGTTTTTTTTAGATTATACCGCTAATGTAAAACTGCATCTAGTCCCCAAGGTAAATCTAATGAAAACAGCACATGTAAATTCAATGCGCCCCCACTACACAAGAAACAGATTTATATCTACACTAAGCTTATTAAATAAAGAAGGTAATTAGACTAACCATGTAGTCAACTACTAGACCCCAACAAGCTACAGTATGTTAGATCCCCAGGTAATTAAAGACAAAAGAGGAGACTAATTAGGCACTATACATCCCAAAGGAATGAACAAGACTCACTTGGTTAGCAACTTCTAATGGTGAAAGACAAAATCACACGTTTCCTCCACATTTAAACCCCCTGACATAAAACTGTCCCCGTACACAATCATAAGCTTTTATTCATCAGATTAGAGGCTTTAAAACTGAGTATTCTGTGGGTTTCTTATGATGAACATATTAGAATGTTTTTTAGAACATTTTAAATAAATATAGATGTTTGAAATAAAAATGGTAAAATAAAATTAAATTTAGCAAAATATAGTGATTATTATTATTATTATTATTATTATGCAGAGAAAGTGTTTGTTGGAATTTTTGAGGTGTGTTCTTTAAAGAGCAGTATAGTTGCTTGGCCCTGTAATCCATTAGGGTTTGAGTTTATCTGTTAAAATCTCAGACATGGAAATGAATGTACTAAAAGGATTATGGAGTTTTTGCTTGATACAAATGTTTAAACACCTATGTTTATTTGGTATGTACAGTAGTTACTCAGTAGACTTGAAATTTTCATATTTACTATTCTCTATATGTCTTGCACTAACCCTGTGACCCTGTGTAGATTTTTTTTAATGGAAGATATAAAATGATATACTTCTTTTGTAAGACTGCACAAATGTAAATATTGTGACTGCACTGTAACAAACGTTCTATTTAAATATCAATATCATAACTCATTCAGAACATTGGGAGCCTACATCAGTAATAAAAATAGAATATGAAAAAAAAACACATTTTATACAGTGCAAATTTATAAAAAAATAATGTGCCTTTGTAAAACTAGAGAGCCACGGATACTGTCTACTATGAAATATTAATATGACAAATACAAAATCTTCTTCCAAAAAAAACCCCCTCTAAAACCCCCCACCAAAACAACACTCCAAAAACAAAGCATTTTTAAAATCACTACAAAACTCGAAATATATTAACATTTTATAGTGTTATAAAAAAAAAGATTTATAGCTAGGTAGGCTCCTCACCCTGGTGCTATTTGCTGTTTGGTGGCTGCACAGTTTATATGTGCATCTGTCGTCACAGCATCCACCAATCAACAAATAGCACCCAAGTGCTGAACCTACCGTGCTATGTTTTTCAACAAAGGATACCTAAATAATGCAGCAAAATAGATAATAAATGAAAATTGGAAAGTTGCTTTTTTTTTTTTTTTTTTAAATAATTTTTATTGAGGTTTTGCAGGGAAAAAAAAAGACATACATATAAATATGCAGATGAAACTGCTACATAACAGCAAGACGTAGTGTCATACAGAAGCATGATTACAGCATATTAATCAGTGACCACTAACATCAAATGAATAAGAACAACAATAGTATGTCATACGAAGGGTACCAAGGCTAAACAAACCTCACATATTTTTTGTTTTATAACACAACGGTCCATGAACAGTCAAAAAGAAAAACAATAGTATATGAGAAAGACATAGAGGGGGGGGGGAAAAAAAGAAAAAAAAAAAAAAAAAGGGGAGAGGGAGGGAAGGGGGAGGTGAAATGACTTCCCACTACTAATTCCAAAAGATGTTATAATATTAGGTCTCTGCAGGAGAACCCACCGGCGATCGGCACTCACCCCTCATAAGTGATATCACTAATAATCTCAACATATGAGGTAGAAGACATTTCTAGCATGTGATGACCTCCCCTTCTAGGCTTTGTCGCCAGGCTTCCCAACATAGACAGTGGATCGTGATTTTGTTATTAGCTGCAAAAACAGCGCATTCCATGGTTTCAATATGTGCCATTGTGGACTTAATCTGACTCCATCTTGGGCCCTTAGATTGGAGCCATGCCTTAGCGATATTTAATTTAACAGACATGAAAATATATACACACAGTAATTTTAAATGTCGAGGCATCTTGTCAGTGAATAAATGGAATAGCGCCGCTGCCGGCCGGTTAGAATCCACTAAGCCTAGTTTGGTGCAATAATAGAATGCCCTAGTCCAGATTCTCTGAATCTTGGAACACTCCCACCACATACGGGCCGGCGACCCTACTCTGCCACATCCCCTCCAACACATAGGGGAGTTCGTTTTGGAGATCTGGAATAAGCGTAGG
>NC_069508.1:191982488-191989988 GCF_027579735.1 Bombina bombina | reverse complement strand
TCCAAAACGCCTTTTTAACACATTTTTAGAATAACCTCTTTTTAAAAAACGTTCCTTCATTAATGATGCATGGTAATCAAATTTAGAGAGTGATGAACAATTTCTTCTAAGATGCAGGAACTGACCATACGGGATGCCCCTTTTAAGGTGCTCCAGATGGCCACTTCCCACCTGTAGAACACTATTAGTCGCATTTTCTTTTCTAAAGTTTTCTGTAATTATTGCTTGTCCCTCTTTCTTGATTGTCAAATCAAGAAAAGCAAGTTCTGCCTCACTAATTTCGAAAGTTAGAAAGATATTCCTGTTGTTTCTATTCATAATTGATACAAAGTCCTTAAACTCATCAGTAGTGCCATCCCACAGGATAAGCACATCATCCACATATCATATCCACATCTGAATATGTTCATCAGTGATATCACTATAGTTCTCAAAATGTCTAAAAACTCCCAGGCCTCTAAGTGTAGGAAGGCATAGGTCGGGGCGCATACTGCCCCCATCGCTGTGCCTCTCAATTGACGATAGATTTTACCATCAAACATAAACACATTGTTCTCTAGAATACATTTCAAAAAATATACTACAAACTATGGCCTAGATTTAGAGTTCGGCGGTAGCCGTCAAAACCAGCGTTAGAGGCTCCTAACGCTGGTTTTGGCCGCCCGCTGGTATTTGGAGTCAGTGATTAAAGGGTCTAACGCTCACTTTACAGCCGCGACTTTTCCATACCGCAGATCCCCCTACGCCATTTGCGTAGCCTATCTTTTCAATGGGATCTTTCTAACGCTGGTATTTAGAGTCGTTTCTGCAGTGAGCGTTAGAGCTCTAACGACAAGATTCCAGCCGCCTGAAAATAGCAGGAGTTAAGAGCTTTCTGGCTAACGCCGGTTTATAAAGCTCTTAACTACTGTACCCTAAAGTACACTAACACCCATAAACTACCTATGTACCCCTAAACCGAGGTCCCCCCACATCGCCGCCACTCGATTAAAAATTTTAACCCCTAATCTTCCGACCGCCACCTACGTTATACTTATGTACCCCTAATCTGCTGCCCCTAACCCCGCCGACCCCTATATTACATTTATTAACCCCTAATCTGCCCCCCACAACATCGCCGCCAGCTACTTAAAATAATTAACCCCTAATCTTCCGACCGCAAAGCGCCGCCACCTACGTTATCCCTATGTACCCCTAATCTGCTACCCCTAACACCACCGACCCCTATATTATATTTATTATCCCCTAATCTGCCCCCCTCAACGTCGCCGACACCTGCCTACACTTATTAACCCCTAATCTGCCGAGCGGACCGCACCGCTACTATAATAAAGTTATTAACCCCTAACCCGCCTCACTAACCCTATCATAAATAGTATTAACCCCTAATCTGCCCTCCCTAACATCGCCGACACCTACCTTCAATTATTAACCCCTAATCTTCCGATCGGAGCTCACCGCTATTCTAATAAATGTATTAACCCCTAAAGCTAAGTCTAACCCTAACACTAACACCCCCCTAACTTAAATATAATTTTAATCTAACGAAATAAATTAACTCTTATTAAATAAATTAATCCTATTTAAAGCTAAATACTTACCTGTAAAATAAATCCTAATATAGCTACAATATAAATTATAATTATATTATAGCTATTTTAGGATTAATATTTATTTTACAGGCAACTTGGTATTTATTTTAACTAGGTACAATAGCTATTAAATAGTTAAGAACTATTTAATAGTTACCTAGTTAAAATAATAACAAATTTACCTGTAAAATAAATCCTAACCTAAGATATAATTAAACCTAACACTACCCTATCAATAAAATAATTAAATAAACTACCTACAATTACCTACAATTAACCTAACACTACACTATCAATAAATAAATTAAACACAATTGCTACAAATAAATACAATTAAATAAACTAGCTAAAGTACAAAAAATAAAAAAGAACTAAGTTACAGAAAATAAAAAAATATTTACAAACATAAGAAAAATATTACAACAATTTTAAACTAATTACACCTACTCTAAGCCCCCTAATAAAATAACAAAGCCCCCCAAAATAATAAATTCCCTACCCTATTCTAAATTAAAAAAGTTACAAGCTCTTTTACCTTACCAGCCCTGAACAGGGCCCTTTGCGGGGCATGCCCCAAGAAGTTCAGCTCTTTTGCCTGTAAAAGAAAACATACAATACCCCCCCCCCAACATTACAACCCACCACCCACATACCCCTAATCTAACCCAAACCACCCTTAAATAAACCTAACACTAAGCCCCTGAAGATCTTCCTACCTTGTCTTCACCATACCAGGTTCACCGATCCGTCCTGGCTCCGATATCTTCATCCAACCCAAGCGGGGGCTAGACATCCACTGAAGAAGTCCAGAAGAGGGTCCAAAGTCTTCCTCCTATCCGGCAAGAAGAGGACATCCGGACCGGCAAACATCTTCTCCAAGCGGCATCTTCTATCTTCTTCCATCCGGTGCGGAGCGGGTCCATCTTGAAGCAGGCGACGCGGATCCATCCTCTTCTTCCGATGTCTCCCGACGAATGACGGTTCCTTTAAGGGACGTCATCCAAGATGGCGTCCCTCGAATTCCGATTGGCTGATAGGATTCTATCAGCCAATCGGAATTAAGGTAGGAATTTTCTGATTGGCTGATGGAATCAGCCAATCAGAATCTAGTTCAATCCGATTGGCCGATCCAATCAGCCAATCAGATTGAGCTCGCATTCTATTGGCTGATCGGAACAGCCAATAGAATGCGAGCTCAATCTGATTGGCTGATTGGATCAGCCAATCGGATTGAACTTGATTCTGATTGGCTGATTCCATCAGCCAATCAGAAAATTCCTACCTTAATTCCGATTGGCTGATAGAATCCTATCAGCCAATCGGAATTCGAGGGACGCCATCTTGGATGACGTCCCTTAAAGGAACCGTCATTCGTCGGGAGACATCGGAAGAAGAGGATGGATCCGCGTCGCCTGCTTCAAGATGGACCCGCTCCGCACCGGATGGAAGAAGATAGAAGATGCCGCTTGGAGAAGATGTTTGCCGGTCCGGATGTCCTCTTCTTGCCGGATAGGAGGAAGACTTTGGACCCTCTTCTGGACTTCTTCAGTGGATGTCTAGCCCCCGCTTGGGTTGGATGAAGATATCGGAGCCAGGACGGATCGGTGAACCTGGTATGGTGAAGACAAGGTAGGAAGATCTTCAGGGGCTTAGTGTTAGGTTTATTTAAGGGTGGTTTGGGTTAGATTAGGGGTATGTGGGTGGTGGGTTGTAATGTTGGGGGGGGGGGTATGGTATGTTTTCTTTTACAGGCAAAAGAGCTGAACTTCTTGGGGCATGCCCCGCAAAGGGCCCTGTTCAGGGCTGGTAAGGTAAAAGAGCTTGTAACTTTTTTAATTTAGAATAGGGTAGGGAATTTATTATTTTGGGGGGCTTTGTTATTTTATTAGGGGGCTTAGAGTAGGTGTAATTAGTTTAAAATTGTTGTAATATTTTTCTTATGTTTGTAAATATTTTTTTATTTTCTGTAACTTAGTTCTTTTTTATTTTTTGTACTTTAGCTAGTTTATTTAATTGTATTTATTTGTAGCAATTGTGTTTAATTTATTTATTGATAGTGTAGTGTTAGGTTAATTGTAGGTAGTTTATTTAATTATTTTATTGATAGGGTAGTGTTAGGTTTAATTATATCTTAGGTTAGGATTTATTTTACAGGTAAATTTGTTATTATTTTAACTAGGTAACTATTAAATAGTTCTTAACTATTTAATAGCTATTGTACCTAGTTAAAATAAATACCAAGTTGCCTGTAAAATAAATATTAATCCTAAAATAGCTATAATATAATTATAATTTATATTGTAGCTATATTAGGATTTATTTTACAGGTAAGTATTTAGCTTTAAATAGGATTAATTTATTTAATAAGAGTTAATTTATTTCGTTAGATTAAAATTATATTTAAGTTAGGGGGGTGTTAGTGTTAGGGTTAGACTTAGCTTTAGGGGTTAATACATTTATTAGAATAGCGGTGAGCTCCGATCGGAAGATTAGGGGTTAATAATTGAAGGTAGGTGTCGGCGATGTTAGGGAGGGCAGATTAGGGGTTAATACTATTTATGATAGGGTTAGTGAGACGGATTAGGGGTTAATAACTTTATTATAGTAGCGCTCAGGTCCGCTCGGCAGATTAGGGGTTAATAAGTGTAGGCAGGTGTCGGCGACGTTGTGGGGGGCAGATTAGGGGTTAATAAATATAACATAGGGGTCGGCGATGTTAGGGCAGCAGATTAGGGGTACATAGGGATAACGTAGGTTGCGGCGGTTTACGGAGCGGAAGATTAGGGGTTAAAACTGTAATGCAGGGGTCAGCGATAGCGGGGGCGGCAGATTAGGGGTTAATAAGTGTAAGGTTAGGGGTGTTTAGACTCGGGGTACATGTTAGGGTGTTAGGTGCAGACGTAGGAAGTGTTTCCCCATAGGAAACAATGGGGCTGCGTTAGGAGCTGAACGCTGCTTTTTTGCAGGTGTTAGGTTTTTTTTCAGCTCAAACAGCCCCATTGTTTCCTATGGGAGAATCGTGCACGAGCACGTTTTTGAGGCCGGCCGCGTCCGTAAGCAACTCTGGTATCGAGAGTTGCATTTGCGGTAAAAATGCCCTACGCTCCTTTTTTGGAGCCTAACGCAGCATTTGTTTTAACTCTCGATACCAGAGTTAAATTTATGGTGCGGCCAGAAAAAAGCCCGCGGAGCGTTAACAGCCCTTTTACCGCCGAACTCTAAATCTAGGCCTCAGTATGCTCTTTGAACTCAGGACCTCTAGTATTTAGGAATTTTTTGATAGCCTTCAGGCCTATCTCATGGGGTATGGAGGAGTATAAGCTCTCTATATCCAGTGATGCCAGAACTGTAGTCTTACTCACACAAATGCCATCTAGTCTCTTTAAGAGATCTGATGTCTCCCTATATGGGATGGAAGTGTCACTAAAAAAGGGCGCAGATGTTGATCTACATATTCGCCAATTTTTTTCAGTGACACTTCCAATCCCGGAGACAATCGGCCTCCCGGGGGGGCATTTCATCTTTTTGTGCAACTTAGGAAAAACATAAAACACTGGCATCACCGGATGATCGGGGTACAGAAAGAGAAATTATTTTGGGATAGTTATCCCACGACTTTTAGCATCATTCAACAATCTAAATAGGGAGTTTTGAATTTTAACCAAAGGGTTTGTATCCAGCTTTTCATACTGATGCTTGTCATTCAATTGGCGCTTCACCTCATTTATATAGAGACATTCATCCATAAGGACTAAGTTGCCGCCCTTGTCCACTGGCTTTATGATTAGATTTTTAGCAGTACTTACTTCTTTTAGGGCTTCTCTTTCACTTGGTTTCAAATTATAATACTTATGTCCTTCTTTAAGAGATTGAATCTCTTTCTCCACTTGTTTAACAAAAATATTAACAGATGGAACCAGTGAAAGAGACGGCATGTAAGATGACTTAGGTTTAAATATTTTTCTTCCATCCTTCATACTGGAGTCATCCTTCATGGGCAGTTTTTGTATAGAAAATCCTTAATATGGTAAAGTTCCCCTTAAGGAATTCTAATAATGATCACATGAGTGTATACAGGTGCTATAAAAGTGGTGGTTCTGGAAGACCAATTATGCCCTGACAAAGCCCCTGACACACAAGTCTACTGTGGGGGTGAAACGTACATGACTTTGGCACTAAGTGTGTTACTCCATTTGCATTAATGTTGTGTATGGCGCTTTTGCTATGAACCTTACTGTTAAAAGACAAACCCTGTACTGGATATGCTTGGTTTTCCATCTTTCAGACAGCCGTTAGGAGGAGCCTCCAGCCATCCGTGGTACACCCTGTATTATATGGGTTGGATCGGACATATCCTAACTGGTGTGTAAATACAAAACTGCGTTTGTGGAAATCTGCTTTTTATAGTATTATTCCTACTGGGAGTAAGCTACACATGAGTCTTGTACCTAGAAGGCATGGCAGCCTATGAAAACAAAGCTTCTTTGGAGTTGAACCAATCAAATGAGGTGTGTGTGGAATCACTAGCGCTGTCACTTCTTACGTCATATCACAGAACCGGCGTGCACCGGGAGAAGAAAGTGAATGGCAGTGCGCGTAAACCCTGCTCTTTGAATTTTAGAAGTATACCTCTGGATCCCTGGCTTGCAAGCTATTTCCTTCCTCTGGGGATTCTGTGAGTAATTTAGACCCTGTGTGCAGCCTGCTGGCTGTGGTCGCCCATCTGAGGACTTTTTTGTGTAGTACTTACCTATGTTAAAGATGTTAGGGTGGCTTTTATTTGTTTAGTTTAGGCTATATTTTTAGGTGTTGTATGTTATTATTGTCATTCTGTTCAGGAACACTGAGCAGTATCCAGTCGATGATTTTCTTCAATGAAATGTAACGTAATAAATGGAATTTTTTATTAAGCAATTCTGTGTGCAATGATCCCTTTCTTTAAAGTGACAGTACCTTTTGTTACTTCAATCTTTCTGTGGTTTTTATATATATAAATATATATTTAATAATTAAAAGTACATTATTTTGTATGTGAAGAACATAGGAATGTAAAATATGTGTTTTGCGCATGAGCTTTGCGATTTAGATCTAATGCGGTCGGTTTAGCGCACATGAAAACTTAGTATTCTTAAGGCACTTTATCAATAAATACTTGTTTAATATTTCTGCAAATGCCGCTGCCACATAGTTCTCACCCCTGAGACTACTTAGTATGCCCTTAATGAAATCAGCTAAATTTCAACATAAAACATCACGAAAAAGAGGTATCTTGGATTATAAAAGTACATTTTCTTTTCTTTCTTTTTTTAATTGTACACTTTATACTTTGTGTGAATTAAGAAAATGTAATTTTGACTTGTTCCTTTAAGGCTAGACTACAAGCGGCGTGCATTCCATAGCTCAAGGTTATCTTTCACTAACATACAATTTGGTATCACAAGTGGATGGTTAATTATTGTAACCAAGGCATTTTAACTCTGCCAAATCTTTTTTAGTGCACTCTATGGCCCCTAGTTATCAATGTCTGTCGGACCTGATCCGACAGTGCGGATCAGGTCCGACAGACATCGCTGAATACGGCGAGCAATACGCTCGCCGTATTCAGCATTGCACCAGCAGCTCACAAGAGTTGCTGGTGCAACGCTGCCCCCTGCAGACTCGCGGCCAATGGGCCGCCAGTAGGGGGTTGTCAATCAACCCGATCGTACTCGATCGGGTTGATTTCCGGAGATGTTTGTCCGCCTGCTCAGAGCAGGCGGACAGGTTATGGAGCAGCGGTCTTTGTGACCGCTGCTTCATAACTGGTGTTTCTGGCGAGCCTGCAGGCTCGCCAGAAACACGGGCCTCAAGCTCAATACGGAGCTTGATACATATGCCCCTATACATTTAATGGATAAAGCAAGAAGTG
>NC_069508.1:191952488-191974988 GCF_027579735.1 Bombina bombina | reverse complement strand
AAGTGGATTGGTGCGCGCTAAGGATGGTATTGCTAAACACTTACTCTAAAGATACAATCTCTGCTTGTATCAGACACAAGGAAATGACCAATAACGAAGCCTAAGCCTCAAGATAGAGAAAGTGCGCTAACAAGCTAAAAGTATACACACCACATTAAAAGATATTTAAATTTATTAAATGAAATAGACAAATTACATAAAAACATATATAGAAATTAGCGGTAGGGACGTCTCCCTTGTATAAAAAATCAGTAGTCCGTGCAAATATTTGCAAATAGCAGCTAACACTTAATAGGATGTAAATAAATGTTAAAAAACAATCATAATCTTAAATGTATGGCATAACACTGATAATAATCATAAAAGCAAGGATTATTAATAAAAACAAGCACCAAGTTCAGAAATATAATCACAGTGCAGATGGCCGTGTGCAAATGAGCATCAATATTGTAGCATTACAGCTTGAATTCGTAACAAATTGGTGCCACAAACAGATACAATGTACTGTACCGTGAGTCAAGAGGGTACTCGGAGGGTGTTACCGAGGAAAGGAAATCTTACGGTCAAAGCTTGGACCTCGGCTGTAGTGACTGCCGTTCCTGGAAGATAGAAGTGTACAGACCTCTGCACATGTGAGTCGGCGTCTGACGTCACAAACTTCCGCTCTTCTCAGGTAATGGATTGTCGTTCCAGCAGCGTGAGAAAGAAAACAGCTGATTGCTGTGTGCTGATGAAAACTTGCTGCAAGAGCAGATTTAACTGCTGTAGATGTATCCGTTGTTCCAATAAACTGGTAGGGCACAAGTTATCCCTTACCTTGGGATATACAAAGATACTGGTAACCCGGGTTAAAGTTGCAGTACAAGCTGTACTGAGATATCCCTTAGTGTTTCAAAGATACAATGTCACAGTGTCACATATGCAAGCGACGCGTTTCGCCCTCCCTTGGGCTTTATCAAGATGCATGTGACAGGTAACTGAGAGCCTTTTAAAAATCACTCTTAATACAAGAAGCTGAATTGATTTATAAATACGACACTTTATTTCCAAAAGGCCTCAACTCAGAATTGGACCTTTCCCCATTTTTATTTGAATAGATAACTTGTGCCCTACCAGTTTATTGGAACAACGGATACATCTACAGCAGTTAAATCTGCTCTTGCAGCAAGTTTTCATCAGCACACAGCAATCAGCTGTTTTCTTTCTCACGCTGCTGGAACGACAATCCATTACCTGAGAAGAGCGGAAGTTTGTGACGTCAGACGCCGACTCACATGTGCATAGGTCTGTACACTTCTATCTTCCAGGAACGGCAGTCACTACAGCCGAGGTCCAAGCTTTGACCGTAAGATTTCCTTTCCTCGGTAACACCCTCCGAGTACCCTCTTTGCTCACGGTACAGTACATTGTATCTGTTTGTGGCACCAATTTGTTACGAATTCAAGCTGTAATGCTACAATATTGATGCTCATTTGCACACGGCCATCTGCACTGTGATTATATTTCTGAACTTGGTGCTTGTTTTTATTAATAATCCTTGCTTTTATGATTATTATCAGTGTTATGCCATACATTTAAGATTATGATTGTTTTTTAACATTTATTTACATCCTATTAAGTGTTAGCTGCTATTTGCAAATATTTGCACGGACTACTGATTTTTTATACAAGGGAGACGTCCCTACCGCTAATTTCTATATATGTTTTTATGTAATTTGTCTATTTCATTTAATAAATTTAAATATCTTTTAATGTGGTGTGTATACTTTTAGCTTGTTAGCGCACTTTCTCTATCTTGAGGCTTAGGCTTCGTTATGAATCACACTGTAAGGCAGATAACTCTGAAACTCTTCAAGCCGAAGAGATAGCTACCAAAAACAGAACTTTTCAAGATAAAAGCTTGATATCTATGGAATGCAGAGGTTCAAACGGAACCCCTTGAAGAACTTTAAGAACTAAATTTAAACTCCATGGCGGAGCAACAGGTTTAAACACAGGCTTGATTCTAACTAAAGCCTGACAAAATGCCTGAATGTCTGGAACATCCGCCAGACGCTTGTGCAAAAGAATAGACAGAGCAGAAATCTGTCCCTTTAAGGAACTAGCTCACAATCCCTTCTCCAATCCTTCTTGGAGAAAAGATAATATCCTAGGAATCCTGACTTTACTCCATGAGTAACCCTTGGATTCACACCAATGAAGATATT
Organism: Bombina bombina; assembly: GCF_027579735.1. NCBI lineage: Eukaryota > Metazoa > Chordata > Amphibia > Anura > Bombinatoridae > Bombina > Bombina bombina. The sequence continues at coordinate 191,972,781 of NC_069508.1, read as the reverse complement.
TACACCATATCTTATGATAGATTTTCCTGGTGACAGGCTTTTGAGCCTGAATTAAGGTATCAACTCGGAGAAAGCACATCTTGATAAAATCAAGCATTCAATCTCCAAGAAGTCAGCCGTAGAGAAATTAGATTTGGATGTTTGAATGGACCTTGGAGTAGAAGGTCCTGTCTCAGCGGCAGAGTCCATGGTGGAAGGGATGACATGTCCACCAGATCTGCATACCAAGTCCTGTGTGGCCACGCAGGTGCTATCAAAATCACTGAAGCTCTCTCCTGCTTGATCTTGACAATCAGACGAGGGAGGAGAGGAAATGGTGGGAACACATAAGCCAGGCTGAAGGACCAGGGCACTGCTAGAGCATCTATCAGCGTTGCCTGGGGATCCCTTGACCTAGACCAGTAACAAGGAAGCTTGGCGTTCTGATGAGATGCCATCAGATCCAGTTCTGGTTTGCCCAGTTGAATCAGTTCAAATACCTCAGGATGGAGCTCCCACTCCCCCGGATGAAAAGTCTTCTGACTTAGAAAATCAGCCTCCCAGTTCTCTACTCCTGGGATATGGATAGCTGAGAGATGGCAAGAGTTAACCTCTGCCCATAGAATTATCTTTGAAACCTCCAACATTGCAAGGGGGCTTCTTGTTCCCCCCTGATGGTTGATATAGGCTGCAGTCGTGATATTGTCTGACTGAAATCTGATGAACCTGACCACAGCTAGCTGAGGCCAAGCCTGAAGAGCATTGAATATCGCTCTCAGTTCCAGAATGTTTATCGGAAGGAGGGCTTCCTCCTGAGTCCACGAACCCTGAGCCTTTAGGGAGTTCCAGACCGCGCCCCAGCCCAGAAGGCTGGCATCTGTCATCACTATAGTCCACTCTGGCCTGCGGAAACTCATTCCCCTGGACAGATGGACCCAAGATAACCACCAGAGAAGAGAATCCCTGGTCTCTTGATCCAGATTTAGCAGAGGGGACAAATCTGTGTAGTCCCCATTCCACTGATTGAGCATGCAAAGTTGCAGTGGTCTGAGATGTAGGCGGGCAAACGGAACTATGTCCATTGCCGCTACCATTAGGCCGATTACTTCCATACACTGAGCCACTGACGGCCGAGAAGTGGAATGAAGAGCACGGCAGGAAGTTGGAAGCTTTGATAACCTGACCTCTGTCAGAAAAAATTTCATTTCTACTGAATCTATCAGTGTTCCTAGGAAGGAAACTCTTGTGAGAGGGGAGAGAGAACTCTTTACTTCGTTCACCTTCCACCCGTGAGACCTCAGAAAGGCCAGAACAATGTCCGTATGAGATTTGAAAAGTCGACGCCTGTATCAGAATGTTGTGTAGGTAAGGAGCCACTGCTATGCCCCATGGCCTTAGAACCGCCAGTAGGGACCCTAGAACCTTCGTAAAGATTCTTGGTGCCGTGGCTAACCCGAAGGGAAGAGCCACAAACTGGTAATGCCTGTCTAAGAAGGCGAACCTGAGGAACTGATGATGATCTCTGTGAATTGGAATGTGGAGATAAGCATCCTTAAAGTCCACGGTAGTCATATATTGACCCTCCTGGATCATAGGAAGGATGGTTCGGATAGTCTCCATCTTGAAGGATGGGACCCTGAGAAATTTGTTTAGGATCTTGAGATCCAAGATTGGTCTGAAAGTTCCCTCTTTTTTGGGAACTATAAACAGATTTGAATAGAAGCCCTGCCCCTGTTCCTCCCTTGGAACTGGGTGGATCACTCCCATAACCAGTAGATCTTGAACACAACGTAAGAATGCCTCTCTCTTTATCTGGTTTACAGATAATTGTGAGAGATGAAATCTCCCCTTTGGAGATGAAGCTTTGAAGTCCAGAAGATATCCCTGGGAAACAATCTCTAATGCCCAGGGACCCTGGACATCTCTTGCCCAAGCCTGGGCGAAGAGAGAAAGTCTGCCCCCTACAAGATCCGGTCCCGGATCGGGGGCTACTCCTTCATGCTGTCTTAGAGGCAGCCGCAGGTTTCTTGGCCTGCTTCATCTTGTTCCAAGCCTGGTTAGGTCTCCAGACTGGTTTGGACTGGGCAAGATTTCCCTCTTGTTTTGCATTAGAGGAAACTGAAGCTGCGCCACTCTTGAAGTTTTGAAAGGAACGAAAATTATTCCGTTTGGTCCTTAAGTTATTGGACCTATCCTGAGGAAGGGCGTGACCTTTTCCTCCAGTAATATCAGAAATGATCTCCTTCAGACCAGGCCCAAATAGGGCCTGTCACTTGAAGGGGATGTTAAGAAGCTTAGACTTTGAAAAAACGTCTGCTGACCAGGACTTAAGCCATAGCGCCCTACGCGCCAAAATGGCAAAACCTGAATTTTTAGCCGTTAGCTTGGCTAAATGAAAAATGGCGTCAGAAATAAAGGAGTTAGCTAACTTAAGAGCTTTAATCCTGTCTAGAATATCGTCTAGCTGGGTCTCCACCTGTAGAGCCTCCTCAAGAGACTCAAACCAAAAGCCGCTGCAGCAGTAACTGGGGCAATGCATGCAAGAGGCTGGAGAATAAAACCTTGATGTATAAAAAAATTCTTAAGGAGACCCTCCAATTTTTTATCCATAGGATCTAGGAAAGCACAACTGTCCTCGACGGGGATAGTTGTACGCTTAGCTAGGGTAGAGACTGCTCCCTCCACCTTAGGGACCATCTGCCACGAGTCCCGTATGGCGACATCTATGGGAAACATCTTTTTGAAAGCAGGAGGGAGAGAGAACGGCACACCTGGTCTATCCCATTCCTTAGTAATAATGGGGTCACAGTCATCCAGAGTCGCTAAAACCTCCCTAAGCAATAAGCGGAGCTGTTCAAGCTTAAATTTAAACGCTGTCATTTCAGAATCAGACTGAAGTAAAGCCTTCCCTGAGTCTGAAAAATCACCCACCGATAGAAGCTCACCTGCCTCGGCTTCTGAGCATTGTGAGGGTATATCGGACACAGGCATTAAAGCATCAGAAAGCTCTGTATTAGTTCTAGCCCCAGAGCTGTCTCGCTTTCCTTGTAGCCCTGGCAGTTTGGAGAATACCTCTGAGAGGGTAGCATTCATAACTGCCGCCATGTCTTGTAAGGTAAAAGAATTAGACGCGCTAGATGTACTTGGCGTCACTTGAGCGGGGGTTATAGGTTCTGACACATGGGGAGAGTTAGATGGCATAATCTCCCTCTTTTCCGTCAAATAATCCCCTGGAGATAATTTTTTAAGCGCCATAATATGGTCTTTATAGTTTATAGAAATTTCAGTACATTTGGTACACATTCTAAGAGGGGGTTCCACCATGGCTTCCAAACATATTGAACAAGGAGTTTCCTCTATGTCAGACATGTTTAACAGACTAGTAATGAGACAAGCAAGCTTGGAAAACACTTTAATAAATGTGAAACAGTAATTAAACAAAAATGTTACTGTGCCTTTAAGAGAAAAAAACTAGCACTTAAACTGCAAAACAGTGTAAAAATACAGTAAAGTCTTTGAAATTTTTACAGTGTGTGTAAGGGACTAAAGCAACATTACACCCACTTGAAAATAGATGATTAACCATTAGGTTAATCACCCATTTAGGCCCCAAACCGGATTGAAAAACGTTAAAAAACGTTAAAAGTCAATTGAGCACCTTGCCACAGCTCTGCTGAGGCTCCTACCTGCCCTTAAATACGATTTTGTGCAGAAATAACCCCTTTGAAATGGTCCTCAGATGCCAGAGGACTCCTCTAGGGAAGCTGGATGTCTCAGTCTGAATTAAAACTGCGCAGTTAGAGCGCTAAAATAGGCCCCTCCCACCATGTACTGGATGTCAGAGGGGCCTTAAGAAAATACTCCTGGGAGTATCTGACTAGCCATGTGGAAACTAGGCCCCAAATAAAGACTTATCTCCCTCAGAGAAAAAAACGTCCTATTTATGAAGTCATGTAAACGTTTTGTCACTAAGTAATATGAATATTAACATGAGTACTACCCTGTTTTGAAAGCATGATCCCAGTCGCGGTTAAATCACTGCATCAGACTTACCTCAAATACACAGGCTCTGTCAGCATTTTCTAGAACTTCATCTCTCAAGAAATAAAAATACTGAACATACCTCAAAGCAGGTAAACTGCAGGCCGTTCCCCCAACTGAAGTTTTCCCATATTCATCAGTTATTTGTGAGAACAGCAATGGACCTTAGTTACAAACCGCTAAGCTCATCAAACCTCCAGGCAGAATTCTTCTTCTAATTTCTGCCTGAGAGTAAAACAGTACAACGCCGGTACCGTTTAAAAATAACAAACTTTTTATTGAAGGTAAAACTACACTAGGTCACCACATATCTCTTGATACTTCCTTTCTTGTCGAGAGTTGCAAGAGAATGACTGGGGGTTGCAGTTAGGGGAGGAGCTATATAGACAGCTCTGCTGTGGGTGTCCTCTTGCAACTTCCTGTTGGGAAGGAGAATATCCCATAAGTAATGGATGAACCCATGGACTGGATACACCTTACAAGAGAAAGTGAGTTTAAAATCCTCCACTAAATACAAATTATAGAGAATATAACTCATTGTGTAAACCACTTACAAATCTAAACAAGTCAGAAGACTTGCTTTAAACCCAGAAACTCTCTGACTACACTGTTTCCAATACAGCAAAGGAATCTGGGTAAGATATGCAAATGAGGTTTACAATGACACACCTTTTTACTTTTAGCCTGCTTTTTAAAGACAGACTTCCCTTTATGCCATAGCACTGCTGCATTACACAGCTTTTATGCTTAGCTAGGGTTAGTACAGTGATTCTGTTCAATCCCAGGACAGCTGTTTCATGGTTTTGCCACTCATCAGATGGGAGTAGGTTAAATCACTGCTTGGTAAAGTTCATTTCTGGGGGAAATTCAACAACAATTAAAATTATGGGGAGTCGAAAAGTGAGTTTAAAATCCTCCACTAAATACAATTTATAGAGAAAATAACTCATTGTGTAAACCACTTACAAATCTAAACAAGTCAGACGACTTGCTTTAAACCCAGAAACTCTCTGACTACACTGTTTCCAATGCAGTAAAGGAATCTGGGTACGATATGCAAATGAGGTTTACAATGACTCACCTTTTTACTTTTAGCCTGCTTTTTAAAGACAGACTTCCCTTTACGCCATAGCACTGCTGCATTACACAGCTTTTATGCTTAGCAGTGCTATGGCAAAAAGGGAAGTCTGTCTTTAAAAAGCAGGCTAAAAGTAAAAAGGTGAGTCATTGTGAACCTCATTTGCATATCTTACCCAGATTCCTTTGCTGCATTGGAAACAGTGTAGTCAGAGAGTTTCTGGGTTTAAAGCAAGTCGTCTGACTTGTTTAGATTTGTAAGTGGTTTACACAATTAGTTATTTTCTCTATATTTTGTATTTAGTGGAGGATTTTAAACTCACTTTTCGCCTCCCCATAATTGTTATTGTTGATATATATATATATATATATATTTTAAATGTATTTATTTTTGCCAAAAAGGAATGTTATATGGCAATTAAACATTCAATATTTGAAAGACTTTTTTTTTTTTTTTACAATTTTCTGAAACATTCCCATATTCCTACGCAATATATGCAAGCTATAACATGTGGTTATTTTATTTAGATGGATTTGTATATCATATATAAATAATTAGGGACTAGTCTATATTTTATAATATTTTTTTTTCATAACACTAACTTTTAGTAGGTACTAGCTATAGCTTAAGGAATTATGTTCTACTTTCTAAATTGTTAATTATTTTATATTGTACATTGCGTACACCGGATAGCCAACCATCCAGTGTAGTGACTGCGTTAACTTATTTACATAAAACATATTTATTGTTTGCAAACTGTGGAGTTGCATGATCATAGAGCACTTTATTACCACTTTATCTTAGAGACACTTATGAAATACACAGTAAGAACTAACCCTTAGTTTAGACAGAAAGACTTCTTAAGACACATGAGTCAGATTTAAAAAAAATAAAAAAACCATTTCGGTTCGATCTCAATGTGAGAGATAATGATTGTATGCGGCACGCTGCTTTGCACTTAGCTCACAATATCAGTATTGCTTGTAATTCATGTCATTGGCCAACTAATGTAATCAAAGTCTTATTTTGTGTGCAGCTATATTAGCACATCCCCTATTTATAATAGGAATCATTAATTAGCATTAATGTACGTTATTATTACAATTTAATTAGCCTGTGTGCCATAACACTTCACACTATAAGATTCCCCACCTAAAGTAACCCATAGAAAAAAAATCCAGTTTAATTTACCAGTCAAATCATTCTGTCTGATGTCCATAGTCTTCATCTAATGTGGTTCTGTGTCCTTCCCTTACTGTCTCTTATTGTGTTCTGCTTCTGCTCTTTTATTCTTATAATCCTGTGTTTTTATTCCTATTTGCTTATTTGGTTGATTTGAATATTTTAATCAGCTAAAAGGAATGCTTTACTTACTATTGGTTGGTTATCCAAAACTCATTAGGAATATGATAAAATAAACCCATATATAAGGAAAAGTGCAGACATCACCTTGGTGCAGGTACAAAGTTTATAATTTATTGTAGACAAAGGGGCATATGTATCAAGCTCCGTATGGAGCTTGATGCCCCGTGTTTCTGGCGAGTCTTCAGACTCGCCAGAAACAGCAGTTATGAAGAAACAACAGTTATGAAGCAGCGGTGAGCTGCTGGTGCAATGCTGAATACGGCGAGCATATTGCTCGCCGTATTCAGCGAGGTCTGGCGGACCTGATCCGCACTGTCGGATCAGGTCCGCCAGACCTTGATAAATAGGGGCCAAAGTATATACAGTACATCCTATTTAATCCCACCACCACCAACAAGAAAGATCTGACACGTTTCCTGCACCACCAGGCACACTCCTCAGAGATCATTAGGAATATGCTTTATTCCTATTGCTTGATTTGAATCTTTAAATGGTTGACAAGTAGTTTTTTTGAGATTAGTAGTGTGTGGATGGGTTAGTGATAAGAGTCTGGGGGTTTAGGGGTTTATAGAAGAGGGAGTTTTAGAGATGTGGTCTGGCAGCTTAGAGGTTAATAGTGGTTAGGAGGTTTTAGTGACAGGAGGAAATTTTATTTTGCAATTTAGTGGTTAATATTGGTTAGGATATTTTTTGCATTGGAGGTTTGGTAATCTAAGGATTTATCAGGAAATGAGTTAATGTCTGTCTAGGAAAGGACCCTAAGGTTGAGAAGTAGCTTAATAACATTGCCCCAGGATATGACCAATCAGAGGTGAGGTCAAAATAGAGTAAAAAAGCAGTCAGCAAGTGAAGGTCATGGGTCAGTAATGGGCAGACAGGAACAGTACATAATCACAATCTACCAGCTAGGTAAAATACAAACAAAACTCCTAGAAGCAATTCAGGATAGAACCTCAGCATCAGTCCAATACACTAGTGCAATTAGCACACCAAGCCGATGAGGGAAACGTGCAACTCCAGGTACAAGCACAAAGCTGACGATAGCACAAGAAGGTAATATGTGCTATATAACACATTACTATGAGATGCAGTAACCAGATTAGTAGTGGTCAGGAGATTTTAGTGTAGTTTTTTTTAATTGTGATGGGAGTCATGATAGTTTAAGGGTTATTAGTGAATAAGATATTTTTTTGCATTGGATTTATGATTGTTTAGGGGTTAAAAATATTTTGCAGAATTTAGCAGCAAGGGGTAAATTGTGGTTGGGGGACTAGCAGGTAAGGGGTAAATAGCAGATTCTTTTTTTGTTGTTGGTTACCTCCAATAGGAGTTACGAGGATTTAGGGGTTAATACCGATTAGTTAGACAAAGATTCATTTTGTTTGTGCTAGCACTGTGTATACTGCTATCATGAGGAACAAAAAAAATGATCCAATTACTTGTAATTTCAACTCAAAAATAAAAGCTGTATGGATTTTATATATGTGACATTAGTACTCCATACACCTAGTCTTATTGCCCAAAGTCTAAAACACATTTACACACACACATACTAATTAAAGAGGATACATCACAAACAATTGGTTGGGCAAACACAACATGTATTTTTTTTTTTTTTTAAAGGGACAGTCTAGCCAAATTAAACTTTCATTATTCAGATAGGACTTGTCATTTTAATCAACTTCCCAATTTTATCATCAAATTTGCTTTTTTCTCTTGGTATTCTTAGTTGAAACTAAACCTAGACAAACTCATGTGCTAATTTCTAAGCCTTTGAGGGCTGCCTCTTATCACATGCTTTTTAAATCTCTTTTCAACACAAAGAGACAGAAAGTACACGTGGGCCATATAGATAACACTGTGTTCAGGCACAGGGGGTTATTTAAGATCTAGCACAAAACAATGCTAAATTTAAGACAATAGATAATTAACAGTCACAGTCATGTGATCAGGGGGCTGGAAGAAGGTTCCTAGATACAAGGTAATCACAGAGGTAAAAAGTACATTAATATAACTGTGTTGGTTATGCAAAACTGGGGGATGGGTAATAAAGGGATTATCTATCTTTTAAAATAAAAATTCTATTGTAGACTGTCCACGGGTGCATCAGAAAATGTGCACATACAAATACTGTGTATATTTAGACATTGGAAGTGAATTTGCTGGACTAAAAGGTTGCGGACTGAAATCATCATGATAAGATCCGATCTGGATGATTGACGGCCTCTGCTAGCGGCTGATTGGCCACCCATGAGAAGGGGGCGGCATTGCACAAGCATTTCACCAGAAATGCTTGTGCAGTGTTAAATGCCGACATCATATGCTGTCTGCGTTTAGCGAGGTTGAGCAGACATGATTCGCTACAGCGAATCATGCCCGCTCGCCCTTTGTTCAATCTGCCCCCTAAGTGCTATTGCATTGTCTTTTTATCATGCATTTGTTGTGTATGCAAATCTGCTGCATTTACTGCTCCTTTAAAGAAAACCTTTTGGGTTTGTCTTAGAATCCTTTGCAAAAGCTCTTTCATTTTCAGTTATGGCTAATCTGATGTCTCTTTTGCATACTCTGTTACAGTTCTTATATATATGGAGTCTGTACTATTTTCTTTGAATAATATACATGTTCTACATTTTGTCCTAATTTCTCTTAACACGCTTGCATTTAGCCACATTGGCTTGGATATAGCATGAAATTTTAAAATACTTTCCAGTTTACTTCAATTATCACATTTGCTTTGTTCTCATGGTATCCTTTGCTGAAGAGTAAGTCTTCATCAGTCTGTGGCAGCAGTGTTTACAACAATGTTTGTAGTAATTTTATACATTGTTGCAAACACTGCAGTCATACAGGCCCATTTATCAAAGGTCTTGCGGACCTGATCCGACACTGCGGATCAGGTCCGCAAGACCTCGCTAAATGCGGAGAGCAATACGCTCTCCGCATTTAACATTGCACCAGCAGCTCACAAGAGCTGCTGGTGCAACGCCGCCCCCTGCTGACTCGCGGCCAATCGGCCGCCAGCAGGGAGCTGTCAATCAACCCGATCGTATTCGATCGGGTTGATGTCTGGCGATTCCTGTCCGCCTGTTCAGAGCAGGCGGACAGGGTTATGGAGCAGCGGTCTTTTGACCGCTGCTTCATAAGTTGTGTTTCTGGCGAGTCTGAAGACTCGCCAGAAACACGGCCCTTCAAGCTCCATACGGAGCTTGATAAATGGGCCTGATAGAGTGCTAAAAACATGTGCATTATCTGAGCTACTATGAGCCTTACTGCTTATAGTAGCTTAGGGTGCACATGTGTAGCATTCTACAAAGAATAACTATATAACAAAGCACATTTGATAATAAAAGTAAATTGGAAATGTATATACTATATAAAGGCTGTTCCTGGGTGGCAGTTTGAGCTATTGTTCATTTCTGGATGAGTGCTTCTACTTGTTCTCAAAAAGAATATATATATATATATTACGTGGTTAACCTAAACCTCAAAAGTTTAGTAAACACCTTGAAATTTTTATATAAAATGTTTAGTTATGCATTAAGAAACTACTTAGCTCTGAATATAAATCAATTTTTAACTCTCAGACCTTGAAATACACCCTAGTGACTTCTCAAGGCTGACTCTGCTACATATATATACCTCTAATTGGCTTTAACGATAACAACTACAAACAATACACTTTATATTAACTTTATGACAGTTGCCTTTTTGTCTGCAGACTAAAGCACAGATTGGCTCCTGAAAATAAGGCAAATGGTGGGTTGAGTTTGGCTATTGAAAACTAATTGCAGTAAAAAGGATGTTAATTTGTTTAAGAAAACATTAAAGGGACAATCTAGTCAAAATTAAACTTTCATGATTCAGACAGGGCAGGCAATTTTAAAAAAACTTTCCAATTTACTTTTATCATCAAATTTGTTTTGTTTTCTTTAAATTCTTGGTTGAAAGCTAAACCTAGGAAGGCCCATATGCTAATTTCTAAGCCCTTTAAGGCTGCATTTTTACAGTTTTTCATAGCTAGACAGTGCTAGTTCATGTGTGCCATATAGATAACATTGTGCTCACGCCCATGGAGTTACTTGTGAGAGGGCAGTGATTGGCTAAAATGCAAGTCTAAAGAATCTAAGGCTCCAGCGAGACAAAAGTGATCTTTATTCAAAGTGTGGGGGATCCAACAAAAAAACAGCAACATTTTGGTTTCAAAACTAACCCTTATTCATGCTCCGGACTTCAAGAATGGAGAGTACATTTCTTGGGGGTTAGTGTTAGTTTTTTTTTGGGGTGTTTTTTTTTTTAGATTAGGGATTTTTTAAATTTTTTAATGGGCATTAAAGAGCTGGTTGCGCAATACCCATACAAATGCCCCTTTAGGGGCAATAGGTAGGTTAGGATTTTTTTAGTTAAGTCTTTTTTATTTGGGGGGTTGGGTGGGTGGGTTGTTGTATTGTTAGGGGGACTTTCTCATTTTTTTCCAAAAAGAGATGATTTCTTTAGGGCAATGCCATAAAAAAGGCAGTTTTAAGGGCCATTTGAAGTTTTTTGTTAGATTAGGGGGTGTTTTTATTTTGGGGTAGATTTTTTTGTTTTTATAGGGGTATTAGATTGGGTGTAATTTTTTTATTTTGGATAATTTTGTTTATTATTTTTTGTAATGTTAGGTTTATTTTATTTTTTCGTAGTGTTAGGATTTTTTAATTTTTTTTTGTATATTTTATTGTTTTAAAATAGTAATGTTAGGTTTATTTATAGTTTAAGCTTAGGTTTTTTTTATTTCACAGGTATGTTTTTATTTATTTTAGTTAGGGGGTGTTAGGTTTAGGGGTTAATAGGTTTATTATAGTATTTGCAATGCATGGGGTCAGTGGTTTAGGGGTTAATATGTTTCTTTTAGTAGTAGCAATGTGGGGGGTCGACTGTTTAGGGGTTAATAGGTTTATTTAGTGTTGGTGATGTGAGGGTCGGCGGTTTAGGGGTTAATAGGATTATTATAGTATTTGCGATGAGAGGGGATGGCGGTTAGGGGTTAATAGGTAGTTTATCGGTGTTAGGGCTCCATTTATCATTGTAACTCTCCCACATTTACGCCTAAAAATACGCTGTCGGAATTGTTCTCCTATTTATCAAAGCAAAATACGCCTAAAAATAAGAAAATACGACCGCAAAAATTCTCCCATTCTATTCTCTCTCACCTAGGCGCACATGTGCGCCAAAGAAGGCACAAAAAGACCTTTTTTAGTCATATTTTTAAAAATACGCCATACTAATCGCCGAAATTCAGATTTATCATTATTTTGCGCATTAGGAGAACCTAAAATTCTCCAACAAATACGACCATGAATGTTCTCAAAAACCACTGTGGAGAACATTGAATTTACTCTACTTTTTTCGCGAGAGAAGATGGAATATTTATTAATTTTGGCAACTATAGCAATGAAATATGAATCAATGATGTCAATTTTCTTTTGATAATATATTTTTAAATCAATGAATGTGAAGATAACATATTTTTATTTTTTTATTTTATGTTTTATAAAAAATATATTATTTGAAAATGTGGTGTCCTATTAATTTCTATTTGTAAAGGAAGACAAGCTTGTCAGTCTAAAGCTAACAATAAATGATATCAGTAGAGATGCGATACAAGCCCATAGTTATTAACATATTTTGGGTCACCACTGACATATTTGCATATCTATAGGAGTCATAAGTACGGCAGGGGGTGTGGAAGAAGATAAAGGTGTTATTGTTTAAAACATCAGTCTTTACTATTATAATTTTAGCATGTGTAAAAAAATATAAAGCTTTCTTACACATGACTAAAACCAAAAAAATGCATTTATTGATTAAATTACATGTATTTAGTTACATGTTTTGTCATAATTTAAAAGAAAATAGTGATATATTTATTTTATTACATTAAAATTAAATGATGTTTGTATTTAAATAATGGAATACACAGTTAAGGGTTAACAAGTTAGATTTCAATAATAAATAAAAAAAAAGTTAGGTTCTATACAAAAATCAAGTCTATTTGGGAGTATTTCTAATGATAAATAATGCACATATACAATACTAATGGAGAGATTTATCATTAATCCGCTGCATCTCGCCTTTGGAAATTAGCGTTAAAATACTACAGTTTTTATGATAAATATGGGTGCACATGTGCGCCTCTCCAAAGGCAAGCTGCGGAGAACTGATAGGAGAACTGAAAGTCGTATTTCAAGAATGAATGATAAATGGAGTCCTTAGTGTACTTTGTACCATTTTGTTATGAGTTTTGTGAAACATTTTTGGTTTAACAAAATCCATAACTACTGGCCTTTGATTGCAGAATAGATCGTTACGGTATAAGCCATAATGCTAGTGTAATAACCGGACCACACAACCTGTAATACGAGTGAGCTGAATATTCCACACTCAAAAGCCATTTTTTTGAGTGCGGAATGGATCGTTGTGGTATAGGCTAAAACGCTAGCGGTATAGCTGTACCGCCGCCACTTGTAATACGGGTGATCTGACTATTACGCTCACTAAGGCCAATTTTTCAGTGGTATAGCCGTACAACACAACTTGTAATCTAGGTCAACGTGTTTATGCAAAGCTAGCTGCCAGATAAAATTTATTATTTTTTAATTTTTTCAGATCTAGAACCAAATGGTTCAGAAAGACTGGAACTTTAAAAAAATAAAAAATAAAAATGTTTTCATATTTCCTTCTGTTATCCAATTTATCTTGTTTTCTTGGTATGCATTTTTGAAATGTTAGTTCTTTTCTATGATTATAATATGCAGGTAGGCACAGGAACACTATTTGGCAGTGGTATTTTTAACAATGTATAAAATTGTTACAAGCATTGTTGCAAACATTGCTGCCATATAGTTCTGCACATTTCTGAGCCTACTCAGTATACCCTAATGGAATGGAGCTAAGTTTCAAACACCAATGTAAAGATGTAAATTTATTAACTGGAGTTAAACTAGATTCTTTTTTTTAAATAATGTTATACTCTGAATCATGAAACTTTAATTTTCACTTTTATGTCATATGCTAAACAGGATGATGTTTTCAAAGAAAATTTTAACCTGAGAATAATGTAAGTTGTATTGTTTTATTAAAGGGACAGTCTATACCCACAAATCTTGCAGTGGGTTCCACATCTATAAGCTTGCAAGAAGTACATGGACTATAATGATAGTTCGTTAGCAGCTGAAAATGGCCACCAAGCTCCGCCCACAGCTTTCTTCTGCTCCAGTTTTCTTATATGACAGTTTAGCAGTGCACGTTTAAAATTTTTCAGTTACCTATTTCAAATTGCAAATGCACAAATTAGCGTGTGCGAGTAGGAAAACTTATTTTAGAGTTGATTGGAGAAACTTAACATACCAAAGTAAACATGCAATGGCCATCTTAACAAACGGCAAATATTCAATTGTTTTGTGTACTTCTTACAAGCTTACAGATTTGGGACCAGTTGCAGGTTGCTTCTCAGGTATATAACGATAAATAATCAAAAATATTTATCGCGTCTAGACTGTCCCTTTAAAGGGATAGTAAATTCCAAATTAAACTTTCATGATTTAAATCAGGCATGTAATTTTAAACAACTTTCTAATTTACTTTTATCATCAAATTTGCTTTGTTCTCTTGTTATTCTTAGTTGAAGGCTAATATTAGGTAGGCTCATATGCTAATTTCTAAGGCCTTGAAGGCCACCTCTAATTTAAATGCATTTGAACGTTTTTCACAGCTAAAGGGCGTTAGTTCATGTGTTTCATATAGATAACACTGTACTCATGCAGGTGAAGTTATTTGAGTCAGCACTAATTGCCTGAAATGCAAGTCTGTCAAAAAAACTGAAATAAGGGGGGGTCTACAGACGCTTAGATACAAGGTAATTACAGAGGTAAAAAGTATATTTCTATAATAGTGTTGGTTATGCAAAATTGGGGAACCACAGCACTTTTCCATTTTCTGTCCGTTTGGGACCAAGGCTATTTCTACTTTTTTGCGGTGTTTATGTTTAGCTGTAATTTTCCTCTTACTCATTTACTGTACCCACACATATTATATAATGATTTTATCACCATTAAATGGACTTTCTAAAGATACCATTATTAATCATATCTTATAATTTACTATAAAAAAATCTAAAATATTTCTAAAAAGCGTATAATATTACCGTATTGTCCCGAGCATAGGCCGCACTTTTTTCCCCAAATGTAAGTCTTTAAACTAGGGATGCGGCCTATAATCAGGATGTTGCACAAAATACCATAAAAATACTGGTATAGGTAAGTACCTTCAATTGTCTGTGTTGGACGGAAGCGCTGTTTTTGTTTCAGGGAGAATTTGTGCCTCACGGATCTGCAATAACATCAGTACTGGATCGCTACTGTTGCCGGTTATGACCCACTCTCTCTAACAGCGTTGACATGGTATCCATGACAACCACAATCAATTGCAGCAGTTTGATGATGTCATCAGAGTCGGACTGTTACACTGGGCCTCCTGGAGACACTGCTGGCCGCCGCCAACAACCGAAGCTCCTGCAGTGACAATCTGCATGACCCCACACTCAAAGCTGCACTCAGGAGCAGCGAGTTTAAGCAGGAGAGCAAGAGCCCAGATCTGGGACACAGCCGGACTCTGAGCCACCACGCCAGCACAACGCTTGGGAGTGAACTCCCCCTACTTTCATTGTGGTTTGGGAGCTATACTGTGGGAGTGTTTGCCGACCGGAGAGTCAGTGATATCACAGCGGGTCTGACAACTATGAGACGTTAACCCCAGAGGTCCCTAGAGAAAGTGATGATGGTGAGAGCCTGCTGGAGTTACAGCTAGCAGCTAGAGGGACAACTGTCACTTATCCTGTTTTCCCTAATCGTTGTGTGTGATTATGAACCGTTAAGGGGGAAGGTAAGAGAACAGGACCTGTTACACAGTTGTTACCTTGAAATAGCTGGGCTATCTGGGCACATTTGCCTGTTAACCGGTCACTAAAGAGAATATCACTATTGACACAGCGTGAGAGATACTGTAACAGGAAATGTTGTGAGGGGATTGTTTGAGGAAGAAGGGGGCTAAGAGGGTGTGGAGGGCTGAGGGGAGGCTTGTGTGAGGTAGGTAGTTAATAGGGTGAGTAGTGGGCACTGTGTGAGGGAAGGAGGCTGAGTGGGTTAAGAGGAGGAAGTAATGTGTATGAAAGGCAGTAATGTGTTAAAAATGTAATTTCTTTAAAATGGCACCAAACTTTAAGGGTGCGGCCTATAATCAGGAGCGGCCTATACTCTGAACAATACGGTAATTATTCTCAAGAGCAGCTGTCGGACTTGCAGGAGGATTTTGATTTCCAATGGTCCAGGGACTCCATAATGCACTTGGGTATACAACTGAGCGCTGATCTAGATAAATTGTTAAAACTAAATTTTGATGCCTTAATCACAGAACTGAAATCACTAACAAACAGGTGGGATTTTAAAGAGATTTCTTGGCTTGGTCGAGTGGCCACAGTAAAAATGTCTCTACTCCCTAAGGCCCTATACTTATTTTGATGCATCCCTTTAAATGTCCCACATGCTATACTACAACAGATTCATCAAATCTTTTCCAGATACGTCTGGATGCATAAAGTTCCACGTATTAGCTATAAAATTCTGCAGAGAGAATTTTCGAGAGGTGGAATCTCCTTCCCTAATATATTTTTATACCACGAGACAGCGAGATTGTCACAGATTACGGCCTGGGGCCCAGGCACAGAGAGACCAGGTTGGTACAGACTGGAAGTATTGTACTTGCCTGAAGGTCTGGATCTTCCAGACACCTTGTGGGTCCCGAGCTATAAAACGTTAGCTGACAAAATAGATAACCCGATAGTTCAGCAGAATATTAGACTGTGGCACGGGCTTAGACATCATTCGGAAATTGCTCTTCACCATTCCCCCGTTCACCATTTAAGAGGTTTGATGTGGGATCTTCCCAACATTCACATGGAATATTGGACTGATAATCAGATTACTATGATTGAGCAACTATATCTTAACAACAAATTATTGACAGTCCCTCAGGTATATCAGTTGGTACATAACCCTCCACTGTGGTTTCATTTTGAGTGTTGCAGAATACTTAGTCTTTTGAGCTCATGGAACTTCAATAAACAAGGTCTCAGACCACATTCTAAGTGGGAGGAGAGATGGTTGGACGGGCTGGTGACTCACAAACCCCTCACATTTCACTATAAAGCCCTGCTAAAAGACCACTCTCTGGGCCTCCCGGGACAAATCTAAATGGGGTGCAGAGAGCTGGAGATGGGGATAACAGACCAGAATCTCAGTTTGGCGGTGTTCCTAACAAAGAAAACAATTCACTGTGTGACGATTTTTGAAGGGTACATAAAGCTTTTGCTGAGATGGTATAGAGTTCCAACAAGGTTGTCCAGAATGTTCAAGAGGTCCTCGCCAGCTTGCTGGAGACAATGAGGAGGGTTAGGTTCTGACTCACATATATGGTGGACCTGCCCAAAAATTTGCACTCTTTGGAGAGACGTCGAAGTTCTCCTACACTCCATGAATATAGATATAAAATTAACACCTCAATGTGCTCTCTTTCATGTTTTTGGTAATGGGCTACCTAAGTACACAAAACAACTTGTGATCTATATAGTTGCCGCAACCAAGCTTTGTATTGCCAGGGCCTGGAAACAAATTGACCCACCCTCAATCTCTGAAATTTGTGAGGTGATACACTATTTGACTAAAACTGAAAAATTTGTCTATAGCTCCTTGTAGCGTATGGAAGACTATGGGATGATTTGGTCTGATTGGTTCCAAATCTTATAGATCTGAGCTGAGTTTAGCGGAGAAAATGTGACAGGCTGGATTCCCCCCCCCTTTTTTTTTTTCTTTCACCCTCCTCCCCAAACCCCCCCCATCCCTTCCCAGACTCTTTCCCACCCCCTCTTTTAAATGACTCCTGGATAGCTTTCCCCCATCTTTCCCCTTTCCCCACATTGTTCTTATGTAGCTAGGTTGGACTTGACACAAGGGACCACTATAAAATACCGAATAAATAGGCACTTTGATATTTTGTTTTTGATATGTTTTGTTTCTATGTAGTTGAGATTCATGAAGAGTTAGTTGGAACTTTCCAACTATTATGTACATACATACATGCCGAATTTTGTATACTTATGCATTTTATGTTCTGTTTGCTATTTAGACACATTATGTCATGTTTACTATTGTGTATTGAATATAAGATGGCTGTATTGTATTATTGATCTCAATAAAGAAAATTTTAAAACTTAAAAAAAAAAAAAAAATCTAAAAAATGGAAAAAAACACACTTTTTCTAACTTTGACCCCCAAAATCTGTTACACATCTACAATCACCAAAAAAACACCCATGCTAAATAGTTTCTAAATTGGGACACTGATATCTTTCTGGAATTTTGCTCTGTGCACCTGCATCATTACCTGGATTTTACAATCGTCCATCACAGGACTATATTTTGCTTTTAAATGTCCTAGTAAACTTTTGATCTTTTACTCTTTGGCTAAGAGCGCTTTTTCTACCTTTGGATCTTTATTGCAGTTAGCGTGTGGAACAGACATGCTAGGATAAGCTGCCGTAGCCAATTGTCCAACAGGATTTGGATTCCGCCCACTCTCCTTAGAGCCGTGCACAGCATACCGGTGTATCTTCTTAGCGTGCTCCGTTGTGCAGGTTCGTGGATTGTATCTTTCTGGAATCCCTGAATATCCCTTGACATGTATATATTTTTTTTAGAAGACATCCCAAAGTATTGATCTAGGCCCATTTTGGTATATTTCATGCCACCATTTCATCGCCAAATGTGATTAAATCAAAATCGTTCACTTTTTCGCAAATTTTTTAACAAACTTTAGGTTTCTCACTGAAATTATTTACAAACAACTTGTGCAATTATGGCACAAATGGTTGTAAATGCTTCTCTGGGATCCTCTTTGTTCAGAAATAGCAGACTTATATGGCTTTGGTGTTGCTTTTTGGTATTTAGAAGGCTGCTAAATGCCACTGTGCACCACACGTGTATTATGCCCAGCAGTGAAGGGGTTAATTAGGGAACATGTAAGGAGCTTGTAGGGTTAATTTTAGCTTTAGTGTAGTGTAGTAGACAACCCAAAGTATTGATCTAGGCCCATTTTGGTATATTTCATGCCACCATTCCACCGCCAAATGCGAACAAATAAAATAAAATGTTAAATTTTTCATAATTTTAGGTTTCTCACTGAAATTATTTACAAACAGCTTGTGCAATTATGGCATAAATGGTTGTAAAAGCTTCTCTTGGATCCCCTTTGTTCAGAAATAGCAGACATGTATGGCTTTGGTGTTGCTTTTTGGTAATTAGAAGGCAGCTAAATGCCACTGCGCACCACACGTGTTTAATGCCCAGCAGTAAAGGTGTTAATTAGGGAACTTGTAGGGTGCTTGTAGGGTTAATTTTAGCTTTAGTGTAATGTAGTAGACAACCCCAAGTATTGATCTAGGCCTATTTTGGTATATTTCATACCACCATTTCACCGCCAAATGTGATTGATCAAATAAAAAAAAAAAAATTCACTTTTCACAATTTTTTTCAAAAAACTTAGGTTTCTCACTGAAATTATTTACAAACAGCTTGTACAATTATGGCACAAATTGTTGTAAATGCTTCTCTGGGATCCCCTTTGTTCAGAAATAACAGACATATATGGCTTTGGCGTTGCATTTTGGTATTTAGAAGGCCGCTAAATGTCGCTGCGCACCACACATGTATTATGCCCAGCAGTGAAGGGGTTAATTAGGAAGCTTGTAGGGATCTTGCAGGGTTAATTTTAGCTTTAGTGTAGAGATCAACCTCCCAGCTGAAACATCACACCCCCTGATCCCAACCAAACAGCTCTTTTCCCTCCCCTACCCCACAATTGTCCCTGCCATCTTAAGTGCTGGCAGAAAGTCTACCAGTACTAAAATAAAAAATTTGGGGGGATTTTTAAAAAAAATAATAATTCTGCACTGTAGGATCCCCCCTTAGCCCCCAACCTCCCTGATCCCCCCCAAACAACTCTCTAACCCCCATCTCTGCCTTATTGCGTGCCATATTGGGTACTGGCAGCTGTCTGCCAGTAGCAAGTTTAAATTCTAATATGGTTTTTATTAATGTTTTTTATATAAAAAATACTATTTTAATTACTATTAATTTTTTATATAAAAAATACTATTTTCTGTAGTGTAGCTGCCCCCCCCCTCAACCCAACACCCTCTCCCAGATTGCTGACATTTTTAATATTCTCCCCTCTCTCCCACCTTGTTGTACCTTACAGCAGGGTAGTAGGGTTCCCACCCGCCCATGTGCGAGCACACACCCCGCGCACCCACGCACGCACCCGCACTCGATCCTGCCCCCTCCCCCACCGATGGGCCGCCGACCCACATCCCTGGATCAGCTCCCACCCACCAGCGAACATGGCCATCGATGCATCGGATGACTAAAAAGTGTTATAGCAGGATGCCTCAATATCGAGGCATCACTGCTATAACATGAAAGCGGTTGGAAGTGATCAGGATCACTTCCACCACTTTCAAAGACCAACGACGTACGGGGTACGTCCTTGGTCGTTAACTGCATTTTTTTGCAGGACGTACCCCATACATCATTGGTCGTTAAGGGGTTAAACAATAACATTTTTGTGTTTACTATCCCTTTACATTCAATGTTTATAAAGCTATGGACACCACCACGTTGTAACCTATGAGTCACTAAAGGGTGCAACCAATGACTGTGAATAATTATAGCAGTGTCAGCAC
>NC_069508.1:191937488-191947488 GCF_027579735.1 Bombina bombina | reverse complement strand
GAATGTAGATATGTTGCACAAAAATGAAATAATATAAATAGTAAACATAAGTCATGTTTTGCAAGATAGATTTTCTGCACATAGAAATATGTCAGGTAGTAATGACAATGAAACTGCCCAGTGCTCACATAACAGAAAGCATAGGCTAATATTTGTATTTGTCTTTTTTTCCCCATTAAAGTCATATTTTTACATGGGAAAGCATATTATTGGTTTGAAAAATTAATGTTCCGGTACTGAAAAAAATACTTTTTTTTTTCTAGCAAGAATATGTGAGGCTTCCAATTAACAGAGCTGTGAAATTATTTGTACTAATCAGTCAGCAAGATATAAATCCCTTGGGAACCCAATATTGAAAAATAGTTTTTGTTCATTTCATTATTTTATGAACATATTAATCTGATTCATGTTAATTTACTGAACATTAAATAGGTTTATTAAATTTACACCTTTTAAAAAATAGCAGCAAAAAAAGTCAAAAGTGTCTTAAAGGGACAGTAAAATTAAAAATATATATTCATGTTTCAGATAGAACATACAATGTTAAACAACTTTCCAATTTTCTTCTGTTATCTATATTTCTTTATTCTCTTGGGATCTTTAGTTGAAAAGCAGGTAAAATTAGGGGCAGCAATGCACTACTGGCAACTAGTTGCTGATTGGAAGTAGGGAAATTCGAAAAATAAAAACACATTTTAACACAGGTGTTAATTTGTCTCAAATTTTAAATGTTTGTACAACATTATAATACGTTTAATATAATAGTATTTCTAATGGTTTCTTAAAATGTAATATTTGATTAAAATGTTCTAATTCTAATATTGCATAATTAAAATCAAATTATGTAATGTTCAAATTAGAAAAAATGGAATCAATATAATTGTAATAGTATTTCTAATGCGCTATTTAAAGGGACAGTCAACACCAGAATTATTGTTGTTTAAAAAGAAAGATAATCTCTTTATTACCCATTCCCCAGTTTTGCATAACAACACAGTTACAATAATACACGTTTTACCTCTGTGATTACCTTGTATCTAAGCCTCTGCAAACTGCCCCCTTATTTCAGTTCTTTTGAAAGACTTGCATTTTAGCCAATCAGTGCTCACTCCTAGGTCACTTCACGTGCATGAGCTCAATGACATCTATGAGCTCTAGTGGTCAAAATGCATTCAGATTAGAGGCAGTCTTCAAGGTCTAATAAATTAGCATATGAACATCCTAGATTTAGATTTTAACTAAGCATACCAAGAGAACAAAGCAAAATTGGTGATAAAAGTAAAATGGGAAGTTGTTTAAAATTACATTCCCTATTTAAATCATGAAAGTTTTTTTTGGACTTGACTGTCCCTTTAAATGTAATATTTGAATTACGCAATATTTGAAATAGAAAATTTGGAATCAATATATTTGTATCTATTATGTATCAGTTTACTAAATTCCCTACCACATGAATTTTGAACTTCTGAATAATATTTATTAAATCAAATGTTACATTCAAAATATTTCGAATGTAGATATTCTACCTAATTATGAACAGTCGAAAATGAAAGTAAAATTTGAAAATGATAAATAACATTTGATTACCAAATTTTAATGGATTTTCGATCTTATCAACAATCAATTGCCCAAAACAAAAGTCCAGAGGAGTATTCGTTCTATCAATCGAATTGCATTTTCACCACATTCGCCAATCCCTAATTAGTGACTGGACATAAAATTAAATGGAACTCAGTGGGTCTAACATATATAGGTATAATGCAGTTTTGTTACTTTTACTGTGATAAGGAATACACTTTCAATACAATGTTTTATAAGTAAATAGTTTCTTATTAACCTATCATCTATCTATCTATCTATCTATCTATCTGTCTGTCTTCCTGCCTGTATCTCTGTCTATCATGTATCTATCTATCTATCAATCATCTATCAATCATCTATCTATCTATCTATCTATCTATCTATCTATCTATCTATCTGTCTGTCATCTATCTATTATCTATCTATCTATCTATCTATCTATCTATCTATCTATCTATCATCTATCTATCTATCTATCTATCTATCTATCTATCTATCTATCATCAATTTATATATTTATCTGCCATCTATCAACTATCTATCTATCAATAATCTATCTATCTATCTATCTGTCTATCATCTATCTATCTATCTATCTATCTACCTATCTATCTATCCATCCATCCACATACATGTAGAAGTCATGTTTCATCCATATGATTTAAAGATTACCATCAAATCTTTACATCTGTATTGTGTAAACTTGTAAAAAAAATTCCTGAAAGTACTTTTATTCCTTGCAATGTGAAGAAAACTGCCGAATCAGAGATAATGATTGTATTTGTGTGATGCAGAAATGACTACAGGTAGATTTCAGAGGTCGTACAACAGTTAAGTTTGACAAATGTAAACAAGGGATAAAAATGCAAATGAAAAGATTTTTGCTGATGCTGTTACTGAGGCAGATACGGCCGTCCCAGGCACGCGCAGTGTTGGATATTATGGAGTCAATTTGAAGCAGAAGCAGCTGTGCCTTTCATTTATTTTGTTTGCTTCAGCCTAGTCATGCAACCACTTCATTATTAGGAGACAATAGATTTGCTTTATATGATTTTGACTTTGTGCTGGAAACTGGTTTGCCTGCTTGTGCTGAGCATTTGCTAGCAAGAAAGAACTCATTCCACGGATGGACATTAAAGGGACAGTAAACCTTAAAAATAATGTTATATAATTCTGCATATAGTGTATATAACATTATTTAGGTGCTATAGCTATAAACGCCTTTTTTACCTTTTAATTTGTTAAAAATATGGCGCTTTTACAGACCTGCTCTCTGCTGAGCGGGTCTGTTATATTTAGTCAGCGCATTGGGCCAGCTGTATAGTCACAGCCCGGCCCGACCGCGCCATAAGACTAAGTGCAGCTCGCTCCTGTGACAGGAGCAAGCTGCACTTAGTGCTATGGCGCGGTCGGGCCGGGCTGTAACTATACAGCTGGCCCGCTCAGCAGAGAGCAGAGAGCGGGTCTGTAAAAGCGCCATATTTTTAACAAAGTAAAAGGTAAAAAAGGCGTTTATAGCTATAGCACCTAAATAATGTTATATACACTATGTGCAGAATTATATAACATTACTTTTAAGGTTTACTGTCCCTTTAAAGGGGAACTAAACCCAAATGTTTTCTTTAATGATTCAGATAGAGCAGCCATTTTAAGCAACTTTCTAATTTACTCCTATTTTCCATTTGTCTTCGTTCCCTTGGCATCATTATTTAAAAAGCAGGAATTTAAAGCTTAGCAGCCAGCCCATTTTAGGTTCAGCGCCCTGGATAGCTTTTGCTTATTGGTGGCTACATTTAGCAAACCAATAAGCAAGCATAACCTAGGTTCTGAACCAAAAATGGTGCACCAGCATTTTAAACACAGCACTTGCTCATATTGACTCAGTTTGTTAATTGCTGACATGATACAAGCCGCACTGGTGCGCTGAGCCACTGCCGTATATAAAATGCTGGTGCACTGAGAATATCTACATATGCTTCACATGCAGAGAAAAATGTTAACACTAAAATAGTGATACCTTTTGCTAGAAGCATTTTTGCCAATACATGTACAGTATATTGCAAATTTATTTCTATTTAAAGATGTAATTCATCTATGTGCATTTCATTTTTGACTGGAATGTCCCTTTAAGTCTCAATGTGTTTGCTGTTCCTTTAATTGAATAATCTGATGCTCTATTTTTAATTTGCTTTTAACAAAAATCAGACCTTACTGAACGATACTGCACAGACCTGACAACTATTTCATAGTGTGCATCATTTGCATATCCGTGATGTTAAAAAATGTGCTGGGCTGGCACACAAAGAAATGTATATTTATATGCAAAATAGTTCCACCCTCTTTCCACTTCAAATTGATTCTTAGAGAAACCCTGTTGCTATTTAACATATTCTCTGTTGATCAGTATATTTGAAAATAAGTAGATATAGGATGCATATTTAATCTAATTTTTTACTAATAAGTAAACCTTAGTGTCAACAATTTATCTTAAATCTGTATTAAGTTCTACCATCTTTTCCATAAAGAATTAAATTAACAAAAGTTGCACATTTTTATTGCTAAATTTTAAATATTTTGCAACTGAGTTTTTTTTAGGTATTAGAAATATCCTAGTAATCTATTATATCTTAAAATATAATTTATTTTGCATTAAACCTGATATTTTGAAAATTAAATATTTTTGATTATAGAAACTGAAAATATAATTTATTCAATTTTTTTGCGGTTAACTATTCAAGCTACATTTAAGTGTTTTCAATGTGTAAGCACCACATTAGGTATCAAATATGATCAATGTAACATTTGTTGCTCAGTATTTTTGAAAATTTGATTTTTCATTATCATTTCTAATATAATTTTATAATATTTTTGTGTACCTTAGTGTAATATTCTGCTTTAAAAAAAAGAGGGTTATTACTATTCAATTTCAAAAATAGGCAACATTTTAATAGTTAAAATGTGTTTAATTTTTTTTAAATCTCTCTCTCTCTCTCTCTCTCTCTCTCTCTCTCTCTCTCTCTCTCTCTATATATATATATATATATATATATATATATATATATATATATATATTAAATATGGTTAAAAAATATGGTTTAAAAATGATTTTATTTAGCTATTTCAATTGTAGTGATTTTGCACTGATTAAAGGGACAGTCTAGTCAAAACTAAACTTTCATGATTCAGATAGGGCATGTAATTTTAAACAACTTTTCAATTTACTTTTATCATCAATTTTGTGTTTCTTGGTATTTTATCAGGAAAGCTAAACCTAGATAGTCTTATATGCTAATTTCTAAGTCCTTGAAGGCCTTCTCTTATCTCACTGCATTTTGACAGTTTTTCACAGCTAGACAGTGCTCGTTCATGTGTGTCATATACATAACATTGTGCTCCCTCCCATGGATTTACTTATGAGACAGCACTGATTGGTTAAAATGCAAGTCTTTCAAAAGAACTGAAATAAGGGTTCAGTCTGCAGAGGATTAGATACAAGGTAATCACAGAGATGTATTAATAAAACTATATTGATTATGCAAAACTGGGGAATAGGTAATAAAGGGATTATATATCTTTTTAAACAATAACAATTGTGGAGTAGACTGTCCCTTTAATTATTTAGAAATGACAAATCTAAGTTTGTTGCAGATTTCAAAACCTGCGTGATTACTAAGGAAAAATACCTTAAAAAGGGATTCTGATATGGGTGTAGTTATTTTATCTCAAGCAGGACATACAATTTTTCAGAGCAGGTTGAAATCCTCAATCTCATCATCTGTGTTTGAAAAGGTGTGGGCACGTAGCCGTGATACTGCTCCCCAATACACTCCAGGCTAGAAGTTATATGCAAGATTAAAAGAATTCTTCATACGCAGCTTGCTCTAAACCCCTTAGTATGGTTACTTAACAACCCTCCTAAAATGAAGTACACATCATATCTGAAATTGTTTTACCTCATGGTGAATGCAGTGACGTTTTAACTGCTGAAAACTGGAAATGTATAGGGTCCCACTCATATTTTTTGTGAGTGAGACCCTGTAAGTCGACTGTTGTTTTTAAACTAAAGGGTTAATTAACTCGGGTCTCACCACCAGTAGTTAGGCTACGCTATAGCCGAATGATTCCTGGAGTGAGGCACTCAGTAATAGCAAGTATCCCCCTATCTGAGAGACCCACACTATTGCTGGCATAAAAACCCCCTTAATGACATTCCATGTGCAGGGTAAGTCATGTCATTAAGGGGTTAAAAATGACAAAATGGAAATACGTACACTGACATAAAAGGCACTTGCGGCACCTACAAAAGAGACATATGATAGATAAGAATAACCCTTCCTACTTCACAATATCTTGATTACAGGAATGGTAACGGTTGGGAATAACCAACTTTAGGATGGAGGAATACCCCTGAAAGGGACAGTCAACACCAAAATTGTTATTGTTTAAGAAGATAGATAATGCATTTATTACCCATTACCCAGCTTTGCACAACCAACACAGTTATATTAATATACTTTATAACATTTAAACCTCTATATTTCTGTCTGTTTCTAAGCCACTACAAACAGCCTCTTATCACATGCTTTTTTATTAGCTTTTCACATTAAACTGCTAGTTCATGTGAGCCATAAAGATACCATTGTGCTCACTCCTATGGAGTTGTGCATGACACTGCATTAATTGGCTAAAATGCAAGTCAATAGATAATAAATAAATAGTCATGTGACCACAGGGCAGTCTGCAGTGGCTTAAATACAAGATAATCACATAAGTAAAAAATGTACTAGTTATGAAAAACTGGGGAATGGGTAATAAAGGAATCATCTATCTTTTTTAAACAATAACATTTTTGGAGTTGACCGTCCCTTTAATTTCTTAAATGAAAAGATGTTAAGAATCTGAACAGTCTATGCTAAGTAATGAAGTAGCTGTTTAATCTTTTGAATACGCAATACTTGTCATTTGTCTTACTGGTCTAGATGGCTACAGCATATAAATGTTGTTTTAGGATTAGTTTATGTTTATTTTGTTCTCATTATTGAAAATAACTGCCCTGTAAAACTAGGGGAAGTTGTGTCTCTTGGTCTTCTATATTCCAGTTTAAAGGGGCATAAAACAAGTTGGGATAGAGACAAAATATAATAATATTTACTTAAATTACTTTACCTGCAAATTTATACTGCAGTGCCTCGCCATTAACCCTTTCTTTTAAGCTTCCAAATTGTACAGCCCACACATTTCCTTCTATGACTTTATCTATATCTACCATTGTTTTGGTAGAATGCCGACGTGCACAGTGATTATCTGCTGGAGTATACCTAGAAGCAAATAAGCTGCTGTGAACTCAGCTAAAATACAATGCCTGTGTCTTAAAACTGATAGGGGTGGAGCAGACTACTATAGGCAGCATGGCTATGTAAGTAATTTTGCTTATTTTTGAAAATCATTTTAAAATACTTGCCAGCAATTTTTAAACAATTTTTTTATACAAACTATTTTTACTTAATTAGCCCTTTTAGGATATGCACAGATCTCAACATGTTTTATGGCACTTTAAGTATGAAATGAAGCTGGTTTCAAAGAAAAGAGAGTATAAGTAAATCTTAAGCTGTTTATAATCTATTTATTATTAAAAATGATGCCTGTGTAGTGCCTTGTTGTCCTCCAAAAGGGCTAATAAGTTCAATGTCCCTGATACAATGCTGAAATGCAGTGGAAAAATGTAGCAACCGCACACCAAAGGCATAATGATCAAAAATGCACCTGCGTGGTGAGAAATCAGGCAAAATCTTTTTTTTAGACTTTATATTGCAATGTAGAAGTCTATTCTTCACATCCAGAACCCTGTATAGTGACATAAACAAGCTAAAATGTGTGTTTCTAGAAGAACCTCACTATACTGATGAGACTTCTTGTGTGATCTCAACTTCACGGGTAACTTTAGATAATCAGGTACCATGTGAGATACTTGTGGTACAATCCAAGGTGGGAAGACACAGCACACCCTCCAGAGTGAGTCATGGAAAGAGACTAGCCAAGTCTCAACTGCACTGTAAAAATTCAACTTTTTCCAGTCACCAATTCTTTAAAAGACCTTTATTCTTTAGACAGGGTCCATAGGTACAAACAACAACGTTCCAAGCCTGCATTATGCTCTTAGTCATGTCGTTGTTGTTTGTACCTATGGACCCTGTCTAAAGAATAAAGGTCTTTTAAAGAATTGGTGGCTGGAAAAAGTTGAATTTTTACAGATACTTGTGTTACATTAGGAATCACTAGTGTGGGAGCTTTACATAACACATAGCACTCAATGCCTGCAGAGATTGTCTTTAAAAATAAATAAACAATAATAATAATAATAATAATAATAATCATACAGAGCTGTGAGAGTACTCTCATACATGAGAATACCAGTGATAAGTCTGCATTGAATTATCTGTTTTATGAATAGAGTTAAAAATGTGAAATGTACAAAAGGGATGTTTATAGTGGTGTGCTTCAGCGTTAAGCTCTTGGGCATTATTTGTTTAAAAGATTAATCTGTGCTATTGGTAATGGGTTTTCATGAAAAGATGTGTCTTTTTGCAGATTATACAAAAGGGCAATAAACAGCTGCTAGATGCTGATTGGTGGCTGCATATATATGCCTCTTTTCATTGGCTCACCTAATATGTTAACATAGCTGCTCCTGAGCCTACCTAGTAAGCATTTCATCAAAGGATACAAAGAGAATGATGAATATTAGATAACAGAAGTAAACTGGACATTTGTTTAAAGTTACATTCTCTAATTTTATCATGAAAGAAAAATGTTGGATTTCATGTCCCTTTAATTAGAAACCAAGTATACCAAGATAACTAAAACCTAGTACTTATTTCTTATATTATTAAGGTAATATAATTCAAAAATATATTCAGAAAATGTTGTAATATTTTCTTTAAACACTTCGTGGCCGAATTTCCCAGCGAGCCTTTGCTGAAAATAGCAGTTATGAAGCAGCTGTCCTCCTGCTCTGAGGCTGCGGACATCAATCTGCCCGATCTTATACGATCAGGCTGATTGACACCCCCTGCTAGAGGCCGATTGGGCCGATTTACTAAAGTGCGGACGGACATGATATGATGTAGCATATCATGTCCGCCGCACCAGAAAATGTATCAATGTGCTGCAGACATGATATGCTACATCGTATCATGTCCGTCCGCACTTTAGTAAATCGGCCCCTTAGTTTCTTGTACATTGAAGGGTCCTGCAGCTCCTCACATTGGCCGCGAATCTGCAGGGTGCGGCATTGCACAAGCAGTTCACTAGAACTTCTTCTGCAATGATAAATGCTAACAGCGTATGCTGTCGGCATTCATCGCTGAGCGGATCATGTCGGACAGACCGATGATAAATCGGGCACTTCATCTCTTACATTTTTTAGTCTTTAGTGTCCTTTGAATCAGTTTCATGACTTTTTAACAAAAAAGTTAAATACACAACTGGAATATTTAGTTTTTTTTGTTTCTATCATATAAAGTGTTATATATGAATATACTTCTACACTTCTGTTTTTTGGCTGCATATGTGAGGAGCTGCAGGACCCTTCAATGTACAAGAAAATAAGGGTCCGATTTACTAAAGTGCGGACGGACATGATACGATGTAGCATATCATGTCCGCCACACATCGATACATTTTCTAGTGAACTCCTTGTGCAATGCCGCCCCCTGCAGATTTGCGGCCAATGTGAGGAGCTGCAGGAGGTGTCAATCAACCCGATCGTAAAGGATCGGGTGGATTGAAGACCGCAGCCTCAGAGGCAGCAAACAAGCTATGGAGCAGCGGTCTTTAGAGGCTTTAAAGGCTTGTGCGGAAACAGGGGCCTCAAGCTCCATTCAGAGCTTGATAATTCGGACCCTAGTTGTTGCTGGACCTGTTACTACTTTTGTCTGTTTTATATATATACAAATAGTGATGCCAGCTGTTGGTCTCCTTGGTTTCACAAGTTAGTCAAGTTGTTTTAGAAACTATCATTTGTTATCAAGCAATTACTTGTTGTTTATATAAAGTTCCATCTTTTACTCTGTAAATTCAGATTCCCCTTTTCAGGAAGTAAATTGGTTTCTTGAATTTTGCATAGAGATGAAGTAAATCTATCAGGCATGCAAATAATTACTAAACAAATTCTGCTAACGTGCTGAGTTCTTTTTGCACAAAGTTTCAATTAGCTAAACACTAAAGCAGAACAATTCTAGTTTTGCTCACATTTACTACATCCATGACGGCAAAGGGAGACCCAGGTAATTTCTAATCCACATTCCATTCACATTCAAATGTTCTACACATATTTTTTCTCTTATTATCACAGTGATAATAATATTACTGGTCTTGATAAAGTTCATTTTCATATATATATATATATATATATATATAT